>NW_025900515.1:0-19911 GCF_022539505.1 Lolium rigidum | reverse complement strand
CTGTCTTGTTTGCTATATCGAAAACACAAAAAAATTAGTTTACTTGCATTTACTTTATCTAGTTTGCTTTATTTACTATTGCTAAAATGGCCAACCCTGAAAATACTAAGTTGTGTGACTTCACTAGCACAAATAATAATGATTTCTTATGCACACCTATTGCTCCACCCGCTACTACAACGAGAATTCTTTGAAATTAAACCTCGCTTTACTTAATCTTGTTATGCGAGAGCAATTTTCTCGGTGTTAGTTCTGATGATGTCGCTGCCCATCTCAATAATTTTGTTGAACTATGTGAAATGCAAAAGTATAAAGATGTAGATGGTGACATTATAAAATTAAAATTGTTCCCTTTCTCATTAAGAGGAAGAGCTAAAGATTGGTTGCTATCTCTCGCCTAAGAATAGTATTGATTCATGGACTAAATGCAAGGATGCTTTTATTGGTAGATATTATCCCCCCGCTAAAATTATATCTTTGAGGAGTAGCATAATGAATTTCAAACAATTAGATACTGAACATGTTGCTCAAGCTTGGGAAAGAATGAAATCTCTCGGTTAAAAATTGCCCAACCCATGGACCGACTACTTGGATGATCATCCAAACCTTCTATGCAGGACTAAATTTTTCTTCGCGGAATTTATTGGATTCAGCTGCTGGAGGTACCTTTATGTCCATCACTCTTGGTGAAGCAACAAAGCTCCTTGATAATATGATGGTTAATTACTCTGAATGGCACACGGAAAGAGCTCCACAAGGTAAGAAGGTAAATTCCGTTGAAGAATCCTCTTCCTTGAATGATAAGGTTGATGCTATTATGTCTATGCTTGCGAATGATAGGACTAATGTTGATCCTAATAATGTTCCATTAGCTTCATTGGTTGCACAAGAAGAACATGTTGATGTAAACTTCATTAAAAATAATAATTTCAACAACAATGCTTATCTGAACAATTCTAGTAATAACTATAGGCCATATCCTTATAATAATGGTAACGGTTATGCTAATTCTTATGGGAATTCTTACAACAATAATAGGAATACACCCCTAGACTTGAGGCCATGCTTAAAGAATTTATTAGTACACAAACTGCCTTTAACAAATCTGTTGAGGAAAAGCTCAATAAAATTGATATTCTTGTTTCTAGAGTTGATAGTCTTGCCTCCGATGTTGATCTTTTGAAATCGAAAGTTATGCCTAATAGGGATATTGAAAATAAAATTGTTACTACAGCAAATGCCATCCAAGTTAGAATTAATGAGAATATAAGATTAATGGCTGAACTGCGTGCTAGGTGGGATAGAGAAGAAAATGAAAAACTAGCTAAAAAGGAAAATGTAGCTAAAGTTTGGACTATTACCACCACTAGCAATGCTAATGATTCATATGTTGCTGCACCTCCTACTATCCATGATAAAATAATTGGTGTTAGCAATGCTTCTACTCCTAGTGCAAAGCGCGCAAAATTACCCGAAACCGCTAAAACCGACGAAACTCGCTTGTGATAAACCCGCTGAAATTTTTTCCAACCTTGGGGATGATAATCCCATTGCTTTAGATTGTAATGATTTAGATTTTGATGATTGCCACATCTCTGAAGTTATAAAGTTCTTGCAAAAACTTGCTAAGAGTCCCAATGCTAGTGCTATAAATTTGGCTTTCACAAAACATATTACAAATGCTCTCATAAAAGCTAGAGAAGAGAAACTAAAACTTGAAACTTCTATTCCTAGAAAGCTAGAGGATGGTTGGGAGCCCATCATTAAAATGAGAGTCAAAGATTTTGATTGTAATGCCTTATGTGATCTTGGTGCAAGTATTTCCGTTATGCCTAAAAAAGTCTATGATATGCTTGACTTGCCACCATTGAAGAATTGTTATTTGGATGTTAATCTCGCCGATAATGCTAAAAAGAAACCTTTGGGGAAAGTTGATAATGTTCATATTATGGTTAACAATAACCTTGTCCCCGTTGATTTTGTTGTCTTGGATATTGAATGCAATGCATCTTGCCCCATTATATTGGGAAGACCTTTTCTTCGAACCGTTGGTGCTACTATTGATATGAAGGAAGGTAATATTAAATATCAATTTCCTCTCAAGAAAGGTATGGAACACTTCCCTAGAAAGAGAATGAAGGTACCTTATGATTCTATTATTAGAACAAATTATGATGTTGATGCTTCATCTCTTGATGTTACTTGAGTTACACTTTCGCGCCTAGCCGAAAGGCGTTAAAGAAAAGCGCTTATGGGAGACAACCCATGTTTTTACCTACAGTACTTTGTTTTATATTTGTGTCTTGGAAGTTGTTTACTACTGTAGCAACCTCTCCTTATCTTAGTTTTATGTTTTGTTGTGCCAAGTAAAGTCTTTGATAGAAAAGTAAGTACTAGATTTGGATTATCGCGCAGAAACAGATTTCTTTGCTGTCACGAATCTGGATCTAATCTCTCCGTAGGTAACTCAGAAAATTATGCCAATTTACGTGAGTGATCCTCAGATATGTACGCAACTTTCATTCAATTTGAGCATTTTCGTTCGAGCAAGTCTGGTGGCCTAATAAAATCCATCTTTACGGATCGTTCTGTTTTGACAGATTCTGTCTTTTATTTCGCATTGCCTCTTTTGCTATGTTGGATGAATTTCTTTGATCCATTAATGTCCAAGTAGTTTTATGCAATGTCCAGAAGTGTTAAGAATGATTGTGTCACCTCTGAACATGTGAATTTTTATTATGCACTAACCCTCTAATGAGTTGTTTCGAGTTTGGTGTGGAGGAAGTTTTCAAGGATCAAGAGAGGAGTATGATGCAATATGATCAAGGAGAGTGAAAGCTCTAAGCTTGGGGATGCCCCGTGGTTCACCCCCGCATATATTAAGAAGACTCAAGCGTCTAAGCTTGGGGATGCCCAAGGCATCCCTTCTTCATCGACAACATTATCAGTTCCTCCCCCGAAACTATATTTTTATTCGGCCACATCTTATGCACTTTGCTTGGAGCGTCGGTTTGTTTTTGTTTTTGTTTTGTTTGAATAAAATGGATCCTAGCATTCACTTTATGGGAGAGAGACACGCTCCGCTGTTGCATATGGACAAATATGTCCTTAGGTTCTACTCATAGTATTCATGGCGAAGTTTCTCCTTCGTTAAATTGTTATATGGTTGGAATTGGAAAATGCTACATGTAGTAACTCTAAAATGTCTTGGATAATTTGATACTTGGCAATTGTTGTGCTCATGTTTAAGCTCTTGCATCATATACCTTGCACCCATTAATGAAGAAATACTTAGAGCTTGCTCATTTGGTTTGCATATTTGGTTTCTCTAGAGTCTAGATAACATCTAGTATTGAGTTTTGAACAACAAGGAAGACGGTATGGAGTCTTATAATGTTTACCATATGTCTTTTATGTGAGTTTTGCTGTACCGTTCATCCTTGTGTTTGTTTCAAATAGCCTTGCTAGCCTAAACCTTGTATCGAGAGGGAATACTTCTCATGCATCCAAAATACTTGAGCCAACCACTATGCCATTTGTGTCCACCATACCTACCTACTACATGGTATTTACCCGCCATTCCAAAGTAAATTGCTTGAGTGCTACCTTTAAAATTCCATCATTCACCTTTGCAATATATAGCTCATGGGACAAATAGCTTAAAAACTATTGTAGTATTGAATATGTACTTATGCACTTTATCTCTTATTAAGTTGCTTGTTGAGCGATAACCATGTTTCGGGGACGCCATCAACTATTCCTTGTTGGATATCATGTGAGTTGCTATGCATGTCCGTCTTGTCTGAAGCAAGAGAGATCTACCACCCTCATGGTTGGAGCATGCATGTTGTTAGAGAAGAACTTTGGGCCGCTAACTAAAGCCATGATTCATGGTGGAAGTTTCAGTTTGGACACATATCCTCAATCTCATATGAGAATAATAATTGTTGCCACATGCTTATGCATAAAAGAGGAGTCCATTATCTGTTGTCCATGTTGTCCCGGTATGGATGTCTAAGTTGAGAATAATCAAAAGCAAGAAATCCAAAATGCGAGCTTTCTCCTTAGACCTTTGTACAAAGCGGCATGGAGGTACCCCATTGTGACACTTGGTCAAAACATGTGCATTGCAAAGATCCGGTAGTCCAAGTTAATTAGGACAAGGTGCGGGCACTATTAGTATACTATGCATGAGACTTGCAACTTGTAAGATATAATGTACATAACTCATATGCTTTATTACTACCGTTGACAAAATTGTTTCATGTTTTCAAAATAAAAGCTCTAGCACAAATATAGCAATCGATGCTTTCCTCTTTGAAGGACCATTCTCTTTACTTTCAATGTTGAGTCGGCTTCACCTATCTCTCTCCACCTCAAGAAGCAAACACTTGTGTGAACCGTGCATTGATTCCTACATACTTGCATATTGTACTTGTTATATTACTCTTATGTTGACTATTATCCATGAGATATACATGTTACAAGTTGAAAGCAACCGCTGAAACTTAATCTTCCTTTGTGTTGCTTCAATACCTTTACTTTGATTTATTTCTTTATGAGTTAACTCTTATGCAAGACTTATTAATACTTGTCTTGAAGTACTATTCATGAAAAGTCTTTGCTTTATGATTCACTTGTTTACTCATGTCATCACCATTCTTTTGATCGCTGCATCCACTACATATGTTTACAAATAGTATGATCAAGGTTATGATGGCATATCACTTCAGTAAATTATCTTTGTTATCGTTTTACTCCGCTCGGGACGAGCGTAACTAAGCTTGGGATGCTTGATACGTCTCCGACGTATCGATAATTTCTTATGTTCTATGCCATATTATTGATGATACCTACATGTTTTATGCACACTTTATGTCATATTTGTGCATTTTCTCGGAACTAACCTATTAACAAGATGCCGAAGTGCCGCTTGTCGTTTTCTGCTGTTTTTGGTTTCGTAAATCCTAGTAACGAAATATTCTCGGAATTGGACAAAATCAAAGCCCGTGGGCCTATTTTTCCACGAAGCTTCCGTAAGTCCGAAGACGAGACGAAGAGGGGCCACGGGGTGGCCAAACCCTGGGCGGCGCGGCCCCCCCTTGGCCGTGCGGCCCTGTGGTGTGGGCCCCCCGTGCCGCCTCTTGACTTGCCCTTCCGCCTACTTAAAGCCTCCGTGACGAAACCCCCAGTACCGAGAGCCACGATACGGAAAACCTTACTGAGACGTCGTCGCCGCCGATCCCATCTCGGGGATCCAGAGATCGCTCTCCGCACCCCGCCGGAGAGGGGAATCATCTCCCGGAGGACTCTACACCGCCATGGTCGCCTCCGGAGTGATGAGTGAGTAGTCTACCCCTGGACTATGGGTCCATAGCAGTAGCTAGATGGTTGTCTTCTCCTCATTGTGCTTCATTGTTGGATCTTGTGAGCTGCCTAACATGATCAAGATCATCTATCCGTAATTCTATATGTTGTGTTTGTCGGGATCCGATGGATAGAGAATACTATGTCATGTTAATTATCAAGTTATTATACATGTGTTGTTTATGATCTTGCATGCTCTCCGTTTCTAGTAGAGGGTCTGGCCAAGTTTTTACTTTTAACTCCAAGAGGGAGTACTTATGCTCGATAGTGGGTTCATGCCTGCATTGACACCTGGGACAAGTGATGAAAGTTCTAAGGTTGTGTTGTGTCTGTTGCCACTAGGGATAAAACATTGGCGCTATGTCCGAGGATGTAGTTGTTGATTACATTACGCACCATACTTAATGCAATTGTCCGTTGTTAGCAACTTAATACCGGAGGGGGTTCGGATGATAACCTCGAAGGTGGACTTTTTAGGCATAGATGCAGCTTGGATGGCGGTCTATGTACTTTGTCGTAATGCCCAATTAAATCTCACTATACTTATCATGTCATGTATGTGCATTGTTATGCCCTCTCTATTTGTCAATTGCCCGACCGTAATTTGTTCACCCAACATGCTTTTATCTTATGGGAGAGACACCTCTAGTGAACTGTGGACCCCGGTCCATTCTTTAATACCGAAATACAAATCTGCCGTAATACTTGTTTTTACTATTTTCTCCGCAAACAATCATCTTCCACACAATACGGTTAATCCTTTGTTACAGCAAGCCGGTGAGATTGACAACCTCACTGTTTCGTTGGGGCAAAGTACTTTGGTTGTGTTGTGCAGGTTTCACGTTGGCGCCGAATCTCCGGTGTTGCGCCGCACTACATCCCGCCGCCATCAACCTTCAACGTGCTTCTTGGCTCCTCCTGGTTCGATAAACCTTGGTTTCTTTCTGAGGGAAAACTTGCTGCTGTGCGCATCATACCTTCCTCTTGGGGTTGCCCAACGAACGTGTGAAATACACGCCATCAGATACCATGCATTACCTTTCTTCAATCGAATGGAGGAATCCTGGGACAAGTGAGTTGCTTCATGTGTGTGAGGCACCCTAAATTATTTGATTTCTTCACCGTATTAACTAATTATAACTCATATACAGCTTATGCCAGTTTTGTTTTCAGATCAAACCAGCTTCATGTGACGCTACTTCTAGAAGAGCTAAGACTTAAGACGCTATCTCTACTTGGGAACAAAATGGGTAAGGGCCTCGCAGGTCAAGGCCTCAGATCCAAGGAGGATCTGCTGTGCTTCTAGAATTAGAAATTTCTTCTAAAATATTGTTGTTCAACTTTTTCTCACTTATTTTTGGCAACGACGGTGATACGCGCTTAAGAATGGCGCTACAATTTAGACAAATACTTTAATTGCATATGTATTGATAGAGTTTCTTCTTTATCACGCATTTAAAAAAATACGCTTGTATAAAAAACAGACGTGTTTCATCCTTTGTCTCTATGCTTTTTTGTTAAACTTATTGTCTTGTTTTTTTTGCAGGATGAGTCTAAGGTTAAACTTCCGGCTCCCATAAATATGAATGGTGTTGCAGACCTGGTATTTCCGTTACGCCATTTGTGACATGCCCTATATGGGGCGTTAGAGAAAGTGTGGATAAATATTATGCAGGCATCAGAGTTTAAATCTTCCCCTATTTCACTGGTTATATGTATATGTGTTCGGTACTCCGTTTGTAGTTCTCTATGCTTTAACCTAATTTCATCCTAACAACATAGTTTTGTAAAACCCAGAAAATGTATTATCACATTGGCAGCTAAATTTTATCGTTAACATACAAAATCAACAGGACGAGCTCCACGGGACCGTGCGCCAAGGCGCACATCTAAATCTTCTCACGATCATTGACCATTTCACCAATATGTGTGGATAGTTATTTTTAGATTTGTAGGGAGCCTTGCATACTGTTCAGCTGGTTCTAAGTTAGTTTGTTTGATACTTATCTGTATTTGTTACATATTTGTTCTACTTGTCTGATAGTTTTTTTTCCTTGAAGAAATGGTATGATTTTTTATCTTCTGGTATATATTGAGAATACTGTTCGAGGGTTCACCCTGTTTGGTACTACTGATAGTTGTTGCTGCATGGGGAGTGTTGACTGATTTCAAGGAATGTTTGTTAGGAACTTTGCCCATCTTCTTGACAGTTCTCTTCTATACAGGTCGGGATAAGCTAATGGTCTTCATTATGTGCTTGACTTAATTCTTTCTTCTCTGATTTCACTGAAATGCTTTCTAACATTTCGATATTGCTTGCTATTACAACAGTACCATTAACATCTGAGATGTATGCCTTAGATTGAGACATGTGTCTCCAGATCTTAAAGTTATACAGGTCTGTGAATGTTGAAATCAGTTAGATAGGAAGTCGTCTGCAATTCTGGATGTTATTGATTCTTATAACTTTTGAATGGATTAAAATATCAGTGACCTAAAAAGGCTGTGTTCTTTAAGTCTTTATTGAACTTTGAAAGTTTAATGATGGTGCCTACTACATATTGTTCAACAGGGTATTGCAGCGGTGGGCGTGAGCATGCTGTTGTTTGGAGGGTAGGAGTTATAGGAGGACATGCTTTGGGCTCACGGCCATGTGCACAGGCTACGGAGGTGCACCAGGTGGCCGAGATTGTGACCGGTTGCGAGGGATTTCAGAACTAGAGCAGGGACCTCATCTCCTTGCTGCCGTAATAATTGGCCACAATACTAGAAAGTCTGCTCCAAATGTTTTATTGTTCTTGATATTAGCAAGTGCTCTTCCTCATATGCCGAAGTGACCTCCTATTATGTATTGACCTTTATTCTTCCTCAGAACAAGAGTTTGAATTGTTCTAAAATTTTGTTCTATGAAATTAGTTGTCTTGAGAAAAGCTATCATATATTATGACAATGGGCTACCTATGTAGATGATGATCATTTTCATATTTTACACGAGTCACACGGGGTCGTGCGCCAAGGCGTACATCAAAATCTAGTTGTGTAGAAGAAAGGAGGGACGACGCCGAGTCGAGCAGACTCTTCATCACCTCACGACTTAAGTACATGTCCTTCCGTCAAGTACCATGTTCTTCATTTGCCATGCCATGTAGCTCACTTTTGATACTCCTCCCACGAGTAAAGCGGCCGGAGCCCATGGCCTTCATATTCCTCTAGCAGTCGTCGACTATTTCTCCTCCGGGGTGGGCGGGCGGGTTACAGTGTGCTTGGTGGGTGGTGCTACGGAGTTAGGAGACAACTAAGTGCGCTCGCGTCCTCAGTTCTGCCAACTCCACCAACGACATCCATGTATGTGATTCGTTCTCTTGAAGTATGGTGTTCATTGCTTTCATCTCCTTGTTCAGTTGCTTCGTCCTCGGTCCTTCCCAACACAAAACCAGATTTATAGGATTTGGAATTTAAGAACCAGTAAGCTTGACCCATTGTATGCATATGTGAAACACTATATGTATGTTGCTATAGAAATTAAAATAAGAAATTTGTTATATTACAAATAGTAGATGTCATTGTTGATGCAAGTGATATGGCGTCAAAATCTAGCTTGGCGGGATATAATCATGATGAAATATCTGACTTGGAGAAAATCTTCATCACTGGTGCACCTGTGCAACGATGCTTTGCAAGAGAAGAAGAGTTGCTCATCTTGTTAATATATGGTTTTTTAGTTCAGCACTCTTGCCTGCTGTCTTACATGTTCCGAGTCCAATACACTGCCGTATTTTTTTTTTAAATGGGGAAAAACCACCCTATCTTCTTCATCCAAAGGATGCACACGGCTTTTTTATTAGATTATTCACAAACCTTACAAGAACGATACAAAAGATCAACCACGAAGCCACCTCACTAAACCTACAGTGGGATGAAGGGGGTGATAATACACCAACTCACATCATCCAAAAACCAAATGCCTTCCCAAACCGCCCAATAGCAGGTGAGAAGCACATCCAGTCAAGCAGACTCTCAGCGCACGCCAATGCACACGTCATAGAAGTTGCTACCACCGTCTTCCTAGACTCCATCTTCAATAGAGATCATCACATTAACCTTGCAAGACCTGCCGTCACAGGTTGCGATAGCGATGCCTTCAAGAAGGTAACGACGCGTAACGTCGCCATCACCCGCCATCACCAGGGTCGGAGCACGATTTTCACCAGCAGCCACACATCTCCAACTCACCGAGTGGAGTGACGATACAAGCAAAGACGATGCCTTCGACAAGGTAATGGCGCCAAGCGGCGCCGCCATCATCCGCCAAGCCCGAGAGCGAAGCACGGGTTTCACCGGCCGCCCCGTCGCCTAAACTCGTCGTCGACTGGATCTTCACCGCTGGAGATCTGTGTGGGATCCCAAGATCCCCTACCCTAGATCCCAACAAGGCCGTCCACCTCCATGGAGGATAACACCGCCACCATGCCCGGGGCCGCCGCCCCAGCTTCCATGTGATGCGGATGGAGCTCCCGTCGCGCGGAGGAGAAGGCTCAGCAGGCGGCCGCTCCGGCCACGCCACCGCCGCCGCCGCCTCGCCTTCCGGCCACCGTCGCCGCGCACCACCACCACTAGAAGGGATCAGGGATGCCGCCCCCATCCCCCATGATCGCGCCCATCTGAGGCCCCCACCACCGCCATTCCGCGCGGGCTTTGCCCGGCGACACCTCCGGCGATGGCGAGGGGAGGGAGGGGCTGGAGGAGGCTGCTCGGGCCGGTGAGGAGGGCTTCCCGGAATGGCGCGGTTATGGCTTACCTTTGCCCTCTGTGGAAACTGATGCTTAGAAACTACACTTCATATTGTATCTTGTGACAAGCAAGCTTTGCTACACAGAGCAAACACCTGAATAGTTTAAACTGGAATGAGTTTCCTTTCTTGTTCATTATACCAGATGTATGGTCTCAAATGTAGTTTCATTTTCTTTGTTGTACCTTTACAAGGAACAGTCAAAGAGTGAAACTTGGATCAAGTTGGAAAAGGAGCACGCTCTATTTTGGACGAACTAACCATGTAACTTGGTTTTCACGCCAAATTATTTCTGTTGCTATGATATTTTATCTAGAAGTTATGTTTGAACTTAAATATTTTTCTTATATAATTGAAGTGACACATGCCTCGGCAAGTGCCATGGATTAGTGCTATGTTTCTCTCGGAAACGCCATTTTTTGCGGATAGACCTTCTGCGATCTAAAAATCTCCCTTTACACAGTTCATTCAGTATTCTATTCAAGGGCTATATGAGTTGCTCTGTTGGATGTTTGTGGTATTGGGGATCTGAAAAGTGCTTATAGAAGCCAACCATACTATATATAACATGTCATTTTTTTATCTACTGCACATCTAACATTTCTTTTCTAGAATTAATGCTGAAAAATGCAAGTTTGGAACATATGGATCTCAAAGAAGAATACAATTGCAAGAATAAAAATAAATATGAAATAAGTTTGCGAGGAGGGAAAATCACAACAAACATCAATAAATAGTCTCAATTCCTCATTATCAAGTTCTAGCAAATAGAGTATGCTTTGCATTATTTTGTGCTCAAGTATATTATATTTAGATAGAACAAGTTGGCTACTTTTAATTTTGCTCGCAAACATGAACTTGCTATATCCATTGCACTTGATAAAATCTATTGATCTATTGAATAGAGCACTCGAACTGCTACTATAATCATGTAGCATACAAAGAACAAGTTAGTTTTCAGTTCTCAACAAATTCTAAATTTTTTGTATGTGGAATGTCCTGGCTCCTGACACTATCGTATGTCTTTGTCACAAAAACAACAAGTCAGTTTTTAGTTGTCAGTCAAGTTCGAGAGAAATTGTGTGTGTCATGTCCTGATCAACGATAAGTAATTTCATGATGCCATTATTTCTTCAGTTAGGTTCAATTGGAAATTCATATTCTGCTTTGTACACAGGGGTATTGATTTTGCTACTATTTAACTTCCGCAATTGTCAGTTCACCAGCCTTTTACTTTATATATATAACGTATTTCTAACTGCATGGATAACCTGATTTGGCTAGGTCTTTTTCCAACCTATCCATCTTGGAATAAGGATGAGTTACCCGAGACCAGTTTTCAGATAATTTTGACAAGTGATGTCACTAAACTAATTTTGAACATTTGTGGTATTAGGACGGTGATGTGTCCATGCTTCAAGATGGATTAAATATGTGTCATCGTTTTTATGAATTTCGGAAACTTAGCTGTGTAATAGAAGGGACCATTCCGGTATGCATAATAGGCGCATTATGCAGAGAAGATGTATTTAGTGTAGGGTGTTTGTGGGGTGGGGATGGTGTTTTTTTGACAGAAGATATGGTTATCAAAAATTAAGTTAATGACTGGTTATATGAAACATAATCCAATTATGTGCAGATTTTGGCTGCAATTACAACACCATGTACAATCACACCATGTACAATCACGATGCAAATCCAACTATTATACAGTCGATTAAAGTCTAACTTAATTCTCGATCGACCTAGAACTAGCACAATCATATTAAAATATTTGACTCAAACAATGCACACGGGCATACCAACCCGATTGTTGGCATGTACCAAGGAGAATAGTGATCCGAGTACTTGGAAATGACCACACCGAACATTATTTATAAGGAGGTCCTTAACAGAAGAAGTTGGTGGACCAAATTTGAGCAGATTCCTTAATGATAAGTTTTGTCAGATGGATATTTTTAATACTACATGGGTTTTTTTATATACATGAATAATTATGTAAATTTATATTTACACATGTAACATGTACGATGGTAGAAAAAATTAAGAAGCCGTAGCAACGCACGGGCATTCAACTAGTTTGATTAGTTATTTTGTTCGAATTGCAGGTGTTGCATATTGGATGGTCTATTTAATGGAGGATATGTCATCTGATTGGCTACATGATGTGTGATGACTAATTATGGGAAGAACATCATTAATGCTCACGATGGATTATAGATTGGTGGCCGAAGGTACACGCTCAAAATCCGTACAACCTGGGGAAAATGTGAAGTCTAAATCCTGACAACAAATATACCGTACAAGTATATGTATTTCATAGTAGAAAATCATGCGCTCGAAGTTGTCTTGAAAAATATTTTGTTCGATATATAGTTATTTTAGATTTTTACCTATATATGCTCTTAAAAACTTGACTTTGCAAACACTTTCTGTCAAACGTCACGTCTCTATCTTTCATAGGTGATGGATTAAACATATAAGTATATTACATACATATACATATATAGTACTCCCTCTGTACAAAAATGAGTATCTCAGTTTTGTCTATATGTAGATGTATGTAGACATATTTTAGTTGTAGATACATTTGTACCTAGAAAAAGTTGAGGCTCTTATTTTTGAACAGAGAGAGTATTACCTTCACAATAATATTAATGGAAAGGAGCAGCAAATTATGACACATTATGAGAAGGTAGATATAACAAAAAGGTTATCGTTACTATTAAAGTGAAACATGTAATGTCACACTCCTCGTGATGTCACACTCGTCGTGATGTCACTCTTCACACTATTTACATAGCAAATACCACCGCACACGTTTATCTCCTGAAATTTAGCCCGTTCAAGAAAAGCTCACGCCCAAACCGAAAAGTTTGTTTATTCCGTACCAGTCTCAACCATACTTATCTTCTCTTATCTAAACAAACTAACAGATGTACGGGAGTTTGGAGTATGGGGTCGTACTCCGTACTACTATTTATGCGTTATTATCTGCGCAAAATCTAATTCTTGCCTTGGCACCGTAGTGTCTTACACGGTGCTCACACGCTGCGCTCGTTGGATCATGATCGTGCGGTTCGGACGCACGCGATGCTAGTGTCCAAAATACACCGACTGGTAGTTTGGGTATCGGAGCAGCTCCTCCTCGTTCCCCTTTCGTCTCTCCCTCCGTCGCTATGCTCGCTGCTTTCTCACCTCTAAAATCCCTCGTCGGCGGCAAGCGGGCCGGCCAAGAGGAGCATCTGGCCGCTAATGTTGGTGTGCTGGTTTGTTCGAGAAGCAGTGGACGAGCGTCGACGTTGGAGACGCACGGATCGACGCGTTCGAGGACGTTGGCCGTGATGAGAGGGCTCGGCGGCGGCGGAGCAGCGGTGGAGCGAAACCCGCAGATCTACACGCATCCGAGGTACGCGGGATATCTGTGGTGATTGGCGATGGCGGAGGATCTCCGGCCACGTCCTGCTGCCCTTCCCCTCTAGTTCGTTATCCACTTCCCTCGCCCTCGATCTCGTCGTCCTGCAACCTCTGCTGCCACGCCGGCTCTTTTCGCCGGCCCGTCGCCACCCCGTCAAGCCTCCCCACCGTCCGACGCCCTCCTGTGCCGTCCCCTTCACCAGATACTCTTGCGCCACCTCCTACCCTGGGGACGCGGCGGTGCACGCGGATGTAGATGCATTCCGCCGCCTCTCTGACATCCTCGCCGCTGCCTTTCGCTCGCCCGATGACTTTTTCTTCCTCGAAGCATCCAGCGTCGCCGTCCTGGGTTCGCCGACCTGTACACCCACCTCTCTGTGCTCTCCACCCGGAGTCCCTTCGTGCACGGCGTATCCTCGCGCAGCGCTGCCGCCGATTCGCCCCGGCACGAAGGGCGTCCGTCCTCGGGCTAGAGTGTTGAGCTCTGGCTTTAATGAAAGGGTCCAGAGGAGGTGCCAACATTCGGGCAAGGATGCTGGTGTGCCCGTCCATGGAGACGCATCGGAGGCGGGCGAGGACGGGGAGAAGCAGGTCGTCGGGAGTTCGCTGATGCTGCTCAAGATGCGTTTGGCTTTCGCCGGCAAGGATGCTGGTGCGCCCGCCCGTGGAGACTCAATAACCTCAGGCTGCACAGAGGGTGAGATTCTCGCTTCGCCATGGTGATTTTGTGGTTATGTGCGCCGATTTTGGTTTTAGCACCGATGCACAATTTGGTGAGATTGCCAATCGATTAGTTACATCTAGACTGATATGTGATTGCTTATTTCTACATCTAGCATGAAGGATGGATTTAACACTAGTTATTATCCACTCAATTCGCTATGTACCTTGTGCTGCTTGATGTAATTTCAATCTTTTTTTTACATCTAAACTGTTGTTAGATTCTCTGATTTCGGCATCCAGCATGATGAAAAGATATAACGCTACTACTTATTATATTCCCCCACTTTGTAGACTAGTATATGTAATTTTCAGTTTTTTTTTACATCCAGATGAAAAGATGCAGCACTGCTAATGATCAAAATTCGGTAGAATGCTTGTTTCTTTTTCAACTAGGATGCACTTCTGAATTTAACTCCTGCAACTTATGTAATTTTCAGTCTTTTTTACATCTAGATTAGTGGAAGGATCAAACTGCAATGGTAGAATGCTTTGTTTCTTTTTCAACTAGGATGTATTTCTGGATTTAACTCCTGCCACTTATGTATTTTTCAGTCTTTTTTTTACATCTAGACTAGTTGAAGGATCAAACTTCAACGATAGGATGCTTGTTTCTTTTTCAAGTAGGTCATGTAACTTCTGGATTTAACTCCTGCTACTTATGTAATTTTCAGTCTTTTATACATCTAAACTAGAATGTTGGAAGGATCAAGGTGCCAACTAGAATGTATTTTTTGGGTTGTAATAATACACCAAAAGTAGCGCAAACTAGTTTTCCTAGCATTGCGTTTTTTTTACATCCTTTAATCTTGGATGTGATTATGCAAACAATAGATGACAAGTTAAATCTTTCTTCATTTACAAATTTTAATACTTCTAGGGAGGTCTTCTGTTCGGTATGTTGTAATGATAGTGATGGCCGAGGTGTGGGAAGGACAGAGTGAGGGACTCGATGGTGGGACCTGGGTGAGGGGCAGGTGGCATTTCGGTGGTCGCACCCTTTCTCATGCTGCGGGGACCACAAATTGCTATTTTGGGAAAGCAACAGAATCGGTTGCATTTGGCTTTCTATATTTGGGTGGGGCACCCTCTAAGACTAACCGGTGTCTGGGCACTGTGTAGCAACGCCCATCAGCAACAACCAACAATGCCGACCTCACCCAGTTGACGTTGGAGAGGACCATCGTCCTCCAACTACTCTTCTGGCCTCCTCATCTTCCTCCGTCTTTGGCCACGACAGAGAAACCACGAACCACAATAGAGAGACCGCGGCGTCCACCAGCGGGAACGCAGGCGGCAGCGCCCCGAGTCTACCCGAGAGATCCAGCCTTGGAGGGATCCGAGCTCCTCACATCGGATATGGCGTATGACGGCGGCCTCACCGATTGACGGTACCGCGTCCGGAAATGGCGAGGAGGAGCCATAGCAGGCGATAATATATCCCCCGCATCCCCATGACCCCATCTCTCTGTTTTCATCCAGGATGGTGTTTGATTAGGTGCTTTGGTGGAAGGTAAGAGGAAACCTCGGGTTACAGGTTGCATGCGTCTGGACCTGTAGGCTATGTTGATTTCCTTGAGATGAACGGGTAAGAAAGTTTTCTGATGTTTTCCAGATTTGTTGTATTCATTTTTGTTTTATTTTGGATGAATGATAGCATGGAGAACTACTGGCTTGTTACATGTGAGAGAGGACTCAACGAGTATAAGTTCTGTAGCGTAGGTATAATCCAGCCGGTATTTTTCACTTATATGAATTCTCACAACTTTTGGTATCTGCATTTGAACTGTAAGACAGTGACGTACCGCCTACACTCGAGCAGTCGAGCATGAAGTTGTATTAATACGTTCCTTGTTGATTCAATTTATAGGAAGATTTTTTTTTGTTTTGCCACGACGCTACGTACATAGAAATAACATTAACAAGGGATGATCTAAATAGACCGATTAGAATTTCAAGGTCACGGCAATGATTTGCCACCAGTGAAATTTAGCAATACTTCATTAACGTAATCACATGGGATATTGTTGCATGACATTGTCCAAAGGCAATTGTTTGATTTCCTTTCGTCTCGTGTATTAAGTTTTCCATTTGTCCAATCTAGAGAACTTAGCTTTGTAGGATATGTCTTAGTTGAGGAGAATAGAGTTCTGACAAAAAACAGTTGAACAGTAGCATACTATAAGCCTTTAGTTTACATCTCTTTACTATTAAAGTGAAACATGTAATGTCACACTCCTCGTGATGTCACACTCGTTGTGATGTCACACTTCACACTATTTACATAGCAAATGCCACCGCACACGTCTATCTTCTCAAATTTAGCCCGTTCGAGAAAAGCTCACGCCAGTTTGTTTGTTCCATACCAGTCTCAACCATACTTATTATCTTCTCTTATCTAAACAAACAAACAGATGTACGGGAGTTTGGAGTGTGGGGTCGTACTCCATACTACTTTTTATGCGTTATTATCTAGGCATCAGCAACAACCAACAATGCCGACCTCACCCAGTTGACGTTGGAGAGGACCATCGTCCTCCAACTACTCTTCTGGCCTCCTCATCTTCCTTCGTCTTTGGCCACGATAGAGAAACCACGAACCACGATAGAGAGATTGTGGCGTCCACCGGCGGGAACGCAGGCCGCAGCGCCCCGAGTCTACCCGAGAGATCCAACCTTGGAGGGATCCGAGCTCCTCGCATCGGATATGGCGTATGACGGCAGCCTCACCGATTGACGGTACCGCGTCCGGAAATGGCGAGGAGGGGCCATAGCAGGCGATAATATATCCCCCGCATCCCCATCTCTCTGTTTTCATCCAGGATGGTGTTTGACTAGGTAGGAAGGCGCGGCTTGCCGCGCGCTTGCCCGCCTACGGCGGACAAGCAAATGTGAACAAATGTTGTGAAAAGTAAAACTAAGGAAACATATCTAATTGATATAAATATCATAACATATAGTGCACCAAAATATCATAAGTGAATGAGGCACGCTACTGATTACATGATCAAAAAGAGATAACATGGAGCTTTAACCCAACAAATAGGTTGCTCATCCATGGATAGTGTGGGCTCTGGCAATTGTGTTGTCGGGGAAATGGGCGCCGGCAGCGTCCCTTTAAGAGGCTTGGACGCCATCTCGCCTTCAATGTCCTGCCACTGCAACGACGCCCAGCTGCGCACGCTCGCGAAAGCCGAGGAGCGCCATTAACGCAGCCCTGGAAAGGCTGCAGCGTGCTGCTCGTAAGTAATGCCGCGGAAGACGAAGCAGTTGTGCCCCTGCCAGGTGGGCCCGTGCGAGGACCGGGCGGACGACCGCTGCGTCCGTGCAGCGTTCGTAGATATGCAAACAAACCTGGCGCATATTTGGGCCACATTTGCGTCGCCACGGACGGTCCAGTCACTATGCGTCGCCCCGCTGGAGGTGGTACCAGACACATTTTCGGCCCGAACGGATGTAAACGGACGCTCCGTTGGAGATACCCTTAGTTGGGGTTGTACCCGTTTTATGGCAACACTTGCACTAGAACTAGTAGCGCACCATCTAAAAAAAATAGTAGTGCACAGACGACAGAACTTGTGTTGTCAATTTGATAAATTTAATGTGAGTTATATATTTTATAAATATATATTAGACGTAATATATTTTCTAATGGTATAATTTCCGTGTTCAATAATTTATGCTATCACTATTATTAAATTGCAATAGGAATGGTAGGTGTAGGGTCACGAGTTTTAATAAGAAGGGAGCGGAGGGGATGCCCGTGGAGAGAGGGGGTGGAACCAGAGGGCCCGACATGGGACGGGTGGATGGTTGCTCCTTGAGGGAGAGACACAACAACAACAAAGAGATATCGAGAGAGATTTAACGGCCGCCATGCGTCGTGTTTGTCAGACCGCATGCCCTCTAGCTAGGCTCCCGAGAGACGAAAATGTCCCGACTGGTTTCCTAGAATCCCTCCCCGTTGCGTCCAACATTGTTCTCAAAGCACCTCCAGGCCTGGCCCTGGAGGAACTGCCGAATCGGCAGTTTTCATGGAGCCATGCCGGTTCTTTGACCTAGCGATGCAACTTTGCACTTGGGGTACTTGAGGTTGCTTCCGCTCACCCTCGCTTAATCTACTTCACATACTCCTTTCTAATCAACACTACCATGCTTAGAGTCAACAAAAGTTGTACATGAAAAAGATATGCATCGATGTATGATTCCATTCTAACAATCGGTTTCGAGTTTCGTTAGCTACAAATCTTCAATTTGTGTTCATGTTTAAAGCTTTTTTGAGAGAAATTTACCAAATTTGTCGCACACGGTTGCTGGTGTGTAGTTGACACACGTCTGTTGGGAACCCCAAGAGGAAGGTGTGATGCGTACAGCAGCAAGTTTTCCCTCAGTAAGAAACCAAGGTTATCGAACCAGTAGGAGTCAAGGAACACGTGAAGGTTGTTGGTGGCGGAGTGTAGTGCGGCGCAACACCAGGGATTCCGGCGCCAACGTGGAACCTGCACAACACAATCACAATACTTTGCCCCAACTTAACAGTGAGGTTGTCAATCTCACCGGCTTGCTGTAAACAAAGGATTAAATGTATAGTGTGGAAGATGATGTTTGTTTGCGAAGAACAGTAAAGAACAAAGTTTGCAGTAGATTGTATTTCAGATGTAAAGAATGGACCGGGGTCCACAGTTCACTAGTGGTGTCTCTCCGATAAGAAATAGCATGTTGGGTGAACAAATTACAGTTGGGCAATTGACAAATAGAGAGGGCATAACAATGCACATACATATCACGATGACTACTATGAGATTTAATCAGGGCATTACGACAAAGTACATAGACCGCTATCCAGCATGCATCTATGCCTAAAAAGTTCACCTTCAGGTTATCATCCGAACCCCTTCCAGTATTAAGTTGCAAACAACAGACAATTGCATTAAATATGGTGCATAATGTAATCAGCACAAATATCCTTAGACAAAGCATTGATGTTTTATCCCTAGTGGCAACAGCACATCCACAACCTTAGAATTTTCTGTCACTGTCCCAGATTCACACTACAAGAAAAGTTGCCATGGCCGACGAAGTTGAAGTCGCGCCGTGGTTGCTGGTGTACCATGGCCGACGATTTTGGTCCCTCCGTGGTGCATGTCAAAACTTTTTTTTTCTCGTTTTTGAGGCCACCTAGCCCGACGAAAGCGGCCAAAACGTCGCGTATGGTGGCCCGGGACGTGGTGCATCGCGAATTCTCGGGTTCGCCGGCCGAGTCAACGCAAATCCGCACCGCCGAGGGATGTAGGGCCCAGATGGCAGCCTCTCTGGCATTGTTTTTTTTCTCGATCGCGCCATCACGTTCAACGTTCTCCGATCGAGCCGTTTACGATGCAGGATCATGGGTCCCGCATGTCATCCCCTATGAACCAAAATTCTTTCTATTCTTGGATTTTTTTGACCCCCTGATTTCTGGCTACTTCCTTTTTCTTTTGATCCCTTGCCGCCTTGGAAACGTTGAGACCGCTGCTGCTAAATGGGACCCGCATGTCATCCTCTATGTGCAATCAACTTTCTTTTCTTGGAGTTTTTTTGGCACCTCAAATTTGGTCACTTGCCTTTTTCTTTCGATC
>NW_025900514.1:0-56710 GCF_022539505.1 Lolium rigidum | reverse complement strand
ACATTGATACGTCTCCAACGTATCGATAATTTCTTGTGTTCCATGCCACATTATTGATGTTATCTACATGTTTTATGCACACTTTATGTCATATTCGTGCATTTTACGGAACTAACCTATTAACAAGATGCCGAAGTGCCGGTTCCTGTTTTCTCGCTGTTTTTGGTTTCAGAAATCCTAGTAACGAAATATTCTCGGAATCGGACGAAATCAACGCCAAAGTTCCTATTTTCATCGGAAGCATCCAGAACACCCGGGAAGGACCAGAGGGGGGCCACAGGGCCACCAAACCCTAGGCTGGCGCGGCCAGAGGGGGGGCCGCGCCGCCCTATGGTGTGGCCCCCCTGTCAGCCCTCCGACTCCGACTCTTCGCCTATTTAAGTCGTCGTGACCTAAAACCTCGACACCAATTGACGAAACTCCAGAAAAGTTACTGTGGCGCCGCCGCCATCGCGAAACTCCAATTCGGGGGACAGAACTCTGTTCCGGCACCCTGCCGGAGCGGGGAAGTGCCCCGGAAGGCTTCTCCATCGACACCGCTGCCATCTCCATCGCCACCGCTGCCATCTCCACCGCCATCTTCATCACCGCTGCTTTGCTCCCATGAGGAGGGAGTAGTTCTCCATCGAGGCTCGGGGCTGTACCGGTAGCTATGTGGTTCATCTCTCTTCCATGTACTTCAATACAATGATCTCATGAGCTGCTTTACATGATTGAGATTCATATGAGTTTTGTATCACAATTCATCTATGTGCTACTCTAGTGATGTTATTAAAGTAGTTCTATTCCTCCTGCATGTGTGTAAAGGTGACTAGTGCGTGCACCGTGTGGTTCTTGTCGTAGGCTATGATCATGATCTCTTGTAGATTGTGGAGTTAATTATCATTATGATATTATTGATGTGATCTATTCCTCCTACATATGCATGAAGGTTGCAAGTGTGCATGCTATGCTAGTACTTGGTTTAGTAGCGTTGATCTATCTTACACTAAAGGTTACTTAAACATGAGCATTATTGTGGAGCTTGTTAACTCCGGCATTGAGGGTTCGTGTAATCCTACGCAATGTGTTCATCATCCAACAAAAGTGTAGAGTATGTATTTATCTGTTACGTTATGTGATCAATGTTGAGAGTGTCCACTAGTGAAAGTGTAATCCCTAGGCCTTGTTCCTAAATACTGCTGAGTTACTACTGCTTGTTTACTACTACTGCGTTACTCCTGCTGAGTTACTACTGCTTGTTTACTGTTTCTTGCGTTACTACTTGCTGCAATACCACCACCATCAACTACACGCCAAGCACTTTTACGGCACCGTTGCTACTTGCTCATACTTATTCATACCACCTGTATTTCACTATCTCTTCGCCGAACTAGTGCACCTATTAGGTGTGTTGGGGACACAAGAGACTTCTTGCTTTGTGGTTGCGGGGTTGCATGAGAGGGATATCTTTGACCTCTTCCTCCCTGAGTTCGATAAACCTTGGGTATCCACTTAAGGGAAACTTGCTCGCTGTTCTACAAACCTCTGCACTTGGAGGCCCAACACCGTCTACAAGAATAGAAGCTCCCGTAGACATCAAGCACTTTTACGGCGCCGTTGCGGGGAGGAAAGGTAAAAGGCTCTCATACTACGGTCTCAGGTAAAGTAATTTTCCGGCGCCGTTGTGTGTGTGCTCAAAGCTATTTCCTTTAGATCCTGCAATTGCATCTTGTTGTTTCTTGTTTACACTAGTTTGGCATAATGTACAAGAGTGAGCTTCTTATTCTATTTCCTGATTTAAAACATGGATTGTTTGATGCGAAAATTAAAAAACCTATGAAATCTTCTTTGCATGCTGGTAGTAATATTAGTATGAACGCTTTGAACACCATTGTTGATAATGATATGGAAAATGCTAAGCTTGGGGAAGCTGGTTTTCATGATATTTTTAGTCCCCCAAGCATTGAGGAGAAAATTTACTTTGATGATTCTTTACCTCCTATTTATGATGATTATAATGATAGTGGTCTTTTGGTGCCACCTACTATGGAGAGTGAATTTGATTATGATAACAATATGCCTCCTACACTTGATGAGAATAATAATGATAGCTACTTTGTTGAATTTGCTCCCACTACAACTAATAAAACTGATTATGCTTATGTTGGGAGTAGTAATAATTTTGTGCATGAGACTCATGATAAGAATGTTTCATTTGATAGTTATATTGTTGAGTTTGCTCATGTTGCTACTGAAAGTTATTATGAGAGGGGAAAATATGGTTGTAGAAATTTTCATGTTACTAAAACACCTCTCTATGTGCTGAAATTTTTGATGCTACACTTGTTTTATCTTCCTATGCTTGTTACTTTGCTCTTCATGAACTTGTTTATTTACAAGATTCCTATGCATAGGAAGCATGTTAGACTTAAATTTGTTTTGAATTTGCCTCTTGATGCTCTCTTTTGCTTCAAATACTATTTCTTGCGAGTGCATCATTAAAACTGCTGAGCCCATCTTAATGGCTATAAAGAAAGCAACTTCTTGGGAGATAACCCATGTGTTATTTTGCTACAGTACTTTGTTTTATATTTGTGTCTTGGAAGTTGTTTACTACTGTAGCAACCTCTCCTTATCTTAGTTTTGTGTTTTGTTGTGCCAAGTTAAGCCGTTGATAGAAAAGTAAGTACTAGATTTGGATTACTGCGCAGTTCCAGATTTCTTTGCTGTCACGAATCTGAGCCCACTGCCCTGCAGGAAGCTCAGAAAATTATGCCAATTTACGTGCATGATCCTCAGATATGTACGCAACTTTCATTCAATTTGAGCATTTTCATTTGAGCAAGTCTGGTGCCATTTTAAAATTCGTCAATACGAACTGTTCTGTTTTGACAGATTCTGCCTTTTATTTCGCATTGCCTCTTTTGCTATGTTGGATGAATTTCTTTGATCCATTAATGCCCAGTAGCATTATGCAATGTCCAGAAGTGTTAAGAATGATTGTGTCACCTCTGAACATGTGAATTTTTATTATGCACTAACCCTCTAATGAGTTGTTTCGAGTTTGGTGTGGAGGAAGTTTTCAAGGGTCAAGAGAGGAGGATGATATACCATGATCAAGGAGAGTGAAAGCTCTAAGCTTGGGGATGCACCCGGTGGTTCAGCCCTGCATATATCAAGAAGACTCAAGCGTCTAAGCTTGGGGATGCCCAAGGCATCCCCTTCTTCATCGACAACATTATCAGGTTCCTCCCCTGAAACTATATTTTTATTCCATCACATCTTATGTGCTTTTTCTTGGAGCGTCTGTTTGTTTGCTTTTGTTTTGTTTGTGTTTGAATAAATTGGATTACATCATGCTTGTGTGGGAGAGAGACACGCTCCGCTGGTTCGAATGAACACATGTGTTCTTAGCTCATAATATTCATGGCGAAGTTTCCTCTTCGTTAAATTGTTATATGGTTGGAATTGGAAAATGATACATGTAGTTATTGCTATAAATGTTTTGGGTAATGTGATACTTGGCAATCGTTGTGCTCATGTTTAAGCTCTTGCATCATATACTTTGCACCCATTAGTGAAGAAATACATAGAGCATGCTAAAATTTGGTTTGCATAATTGGTTTCTCTAAGGTCTAGATAATTTCTAGTAAGGTGTTTGAACAACAAGGAAGACGATGTATAGTCTTATAATACTTGTAATATGTCTTTTATGTGAGTTTTGCTGTACTAGTTCATCCTTGTGTTTGCCTCAAACAACCTTGCTAGCCTAAACCTTGTATCGAGAGGGAATACTTCTCATGCATCCAAATACTTGAGCCAACACTATGCCATTTGTGTCCACCATACCTACCTACTACATGGTATTTCCCGCCATTCCAAAGTAAATTGCTTGAGTGCTACCTTTAAACAATTCAAAATTTATTACCTCTT
Organism: Lolium rigidum; assembly: GCF_022539505.1. Lineage (NCBI taxonomy): Eukaryota > Viridiplantae > Streptophyta > Magnoliopsida > Poales > Poaceae > Lolium > Lolium rigidum. The sequence continues at coordinate 52,795 of NW_025900514.1, read as the reverse complement.
ATTTGTGTCAATGTTTTATAGCTCATGAGGAAGTATGTGGTGTTTATCTTTCAATCTTGTTGGGCAACTTTCACCAATGGACTAGTGGCTACATCCGCTTATCCAATAATTTTGCAAAAAGAGCTGGCAATGGGATTCCCGGTCCCAAATTAATTAACAAAAATAGACACTCCTCCATGGTATGTGATTGTTGGACGGCACCCGAAGGATTCGGTTAGCCATGGCTTGTGTAAGCAAAGGTTGGGAGGAGTGTCATCATAATAAAACTAAAATAAAAAGGCACTCCTTCATGGTATGAGATTGTTGGCAGGCACCCGAGGATTCGGTTAGCCATGGTTTGTGAAAGAAAGGTTGGAAGGAGTGCCATCCAAAAATAAAATAAAATGGGAGCCGCTCTTTGAAGGTTTGTCTGGCAAGGGGGTTAGAGTACCCGCTACCATTCGTTGACAACAACAAACACCTCTCAAAACTTTATTTTTATGCTCTCTTTATGTTTTCAAAATCAAGGCTCTAGCACAAATATAGCAATCGATGCTTTCCTCTTTGAAGGACCATTCTTTTACTTTCATTGTTGAGTCAGTTCACCTATTTCTCTCCATCTCAAGAAGCAAACACTTGTGTGAACTGTGCATTGATTCTTACATATTTGCATATTGCATTTGTTATATTGCTTTGCATTGACAATTATCCATGAGATATACATGTTATAAGTTGAAAGCAACCGCTGAAACTTAATCTTCTTTTGTGTTGCTTCAATGCCTTTACTTTGAATTATTGCTTTATGAGTTAACTCTTATGCAAGACTTATTGATGCTTGTCTTGAAGTGCTATTCATGAAAAGTCTTTGCTATATGATTCAGTTGTTTACTCATGTCATTACCATTGTTTTGATCGCTGCATTCTCTACATATGCTGTACAAATAGTATGATCAAGTTTATGATGGCATGTCACTCCAGAAATTATCTTTGTTATCGTTTTACCTGCTCGGGACGAGCAGAACTAAGCTTGGGGATGCTGATACGTCTCCAACGTATCGATAATTTCTTGTGTTCCATGCCACATTATTGATGTTATCTACATGTTTTATGCACACTTTATGTCATATTCGTGCATTTTCCGGAACTAACCTATTAACAAGATGCCGAAGTGCCGGTTCTGTTTTCTGCTGTTTTTGGTTTCAGAAATCCTAGTAACGAAATATTCTCGGAATCGGACGAAATCAACGCCAAAGTTCCTATTTTCATCGGAAGCATCCGGAACACCCGGGAAGGACCGGAGGGGGCCACGGGGCCACCAAACCCTAGGGCTGGCGCGGCCGAGAGGGGGCCGCGCCGCCCTATGGTGTGGCCCCCTGTCAGCCCTCCGACTCCGACTCTTCGCCTATTTAAGTCGTCGTGACCTAAAACCTCGACACCAATTGACGAAACTCCGGAAAAGTTACTCGTGGCGCCGCCGCCATCGCGAAACTCCAATTCGGGGGACGGAACTCGTTCCGGCACCTGCCGGAGCGGGGAAGTGCCCCGGAAGGCTTCTCCATCGACACCGCTGCCATCTCCATCGCCACCGCTGCCATCTCCACCGCCATCTTCATCACCGCTGCTGCTCCCATGAGGAGGGAGTAGTTCTCCATCGAGGCTCGGGGCTGTACCGGTAGCTATGTGGTTCATCTCTCTTCCATGTACTTCAATACAATGATCTCATGAGCTGCTTTACATGATTGAGATTCATATGAGTTTTGTATCACAATTCATCTATGTGCTACTCTAGTGATGTTATTAAAGTAGTTCTATTCCTCCTGCATGTGTGTAAAGGTGACTAGTGCGTGCACCGTGTGGTTCTTGTCGTAGGCTATGATCATGATCTCTTGTAGATTGTGGAGTTAATTATCATTATGATATTATTGATGTGATCTATTCCTCCTACATATGCATGAAGGTTGCAAGTGTGCATGCTATGCTAGTACTTGGTTTAGTAGCGTTGATCTATCTTACACTAAAGGTTACTTAAACATGAGCATTATTGTGGAGCTTGTTAACTCCGGCATTGAGGGTTCGTGTAATCCTACGCAATGTGTTCATCATCCAACAAAAGTGTAGAGTATGTATTTATCTGTTCTGTTATGTGATCAATGTTGAGAGTGTCCACTAGTGAAAGTGTAATCCCTAGGCCTTGTTCCTAAATACTGCTGAGTTACTACTTGCTTGTTTACTACTCTCTGCGTTACTACTGCTGAGTTACTACTGCTTGTTTACTGTTTCTTGCGTTACTACTTGCTGCAATACCACCACCATCAACTACACGCCAAGCACTTTTCCGGCACCGTTGCTACTGCTCATACTTATTCATACCACCTGTATTTCACTATCTCTTCGCCGAACTAGTGCACCTATTAGGTGTGTTGGGGACACAAGAGACTTCTTGCTTTGTGGTTGCAGGGTTGCATGAGAGGGATATCTTTGACCTCTTCCTCCCTGAGTTCGATAAACCTTGGGTATCCACTTAAGGGAAACTTGCTGCTGTTCTACAAACCTCTGCACTTGGAGGCCCAACACTGTCTACAAGAATAGAAGCTCCCGTAGACATCACACATTTATTTATAGATGGATCAATTTTATCTTTATATGGTTCATGATACTTATCAAAATTCTTCCTAGGAAATTCAAAGTGAGAGGCAAAAGCTTTATAAAGATTTACAACGACTTGAGAATCAAGACCATAAGTAGCACTAATATTACGAAATTTATCAGTATCCATAAAAACTTCAATGCATTTATAATCAAAGTTTATACCGACTCTCTATCTTTGTCATTCTCCCATCCTTCAGTATTCTCCTGGATCCGATCAAGAAGGTCTCTTTTAAACTCTTCTTTATTGCGTGTAAATGATCCAGAACAAGAAGTATCCAGCAAAGTCTTATCTTGAAAAGACAATCTTGCATAGAAATTATCAATAATAATATTACCGGGAAGCTCATGAATGGGGCATTTGAGCATTAAAGACTTCAATCTCCCCAAGCTTGGGCAATACTTTCTCCATCATGAGGCCAGAAATTATATATGCGGTTCCGATCTTTGTGAATTTCACTTGGAGGATAAAATTTGGAATAAAATAAAGGCACAATGTCCTCCCAATTGAGAGAATCCCTATTCTTCAACAATTTATACCAGTGCGCTGCTTTACCAGACATCGATATAGAGAATAGTTTCTTCCTCACTTCATCCATAGCAATACCTGCACATTTGAATAACCCGCATAATTCATGTAAAAACAGTAAATGATCACCAGGATGGACAGTTCCATCCCCTTCATAGCGGTTATCCACAACACGTTCAATAATTTTCATAGGTATTTTGTATGGAACCTCGCTCTCACCTGGCGCCTCATCCACTACCCTTGCAGTAGTAGTAGATTTCCCAAAGAGGAATTCAAGAGAAGACCTCTCCATAATGATTTATAGCAGCAGGTAGAAATAAAAACAGCACGTACAGTAAAAAGTTTCCCTTACCAATTCCACTTACCAATAGCGCTTCACTCCCCGGCAACGGCGCCAGAAAATAGTCTTGATGACCCACAAGTATAGGGGGTGTATCGTAGTACTTTCGATAAATAAGAGTGTCGAACCCAACGAGGAGCAGAAGGTGTTGACAAGCAGTTTCGATGAAGGATTCACTGTAAATGCTCACAGACAAGTATTCAGGGGGTTTTGATATAGCAGATGAAATAAGTACAAGTAAGTAAAGTGCGAGAGAAATAATTGCAGCGAGTGGCCCAATCCTTTTTAGCACAAAGGACAAGCCGGTTTGTTTACTTATAACGACCAAACGTTCTTGAGGACACACGGGAATTTAGTCTAGTGCTTTCGCTTCATATAGCTGATTAATCTTCATTGTTTTGATAAGTGTTGTGTGGGTGAACCTATGCTAATGTACCGCCCTTCCTAGGACTAATACATACTTGTGATTATACCCCTTGCAAGCATCCGCAACTACAAGAAAGTAATTAAGATAAATCTAACCACAGCCTTAAACTCTGAGATCCTGCTATCCCTCCTGCACCGATATACCAACGGGGGTTTAGGTTTCTGTCACTCCGGCAACCCCGCAATTGGCAAACGAATACAAGATGCATTCCCCTAGGCCCATAAATGGTGAAGTGTCATGTAGTCGACGTTCACACGACACCACTAGAAGAATAACACCACAACTTAAATATCATAACATTGAATACTAACCAACATAATTCACTACTAACATTTAGACTTCACCCATGTCCTCAAGAACTAAACGAACTACTCACGAGACATCATATGGAACATGATCAGAGGTGATATGGTGATGAATAACAATCTGAACATAAACCTTGGTTCAATAGTTTCACTCAATAGCATCAATAACAAGTAGAAATCAACACCGGGAGAGTTTCCCCTATCAAACAAACAAGATCAAACCCAAATTGTTACAGCGGTGACGAGGTGCAGCGGTGGAGATTGCGGTGATGATGATGATGATGATGGTGATGATGATGGAGATGATGTCCAGCTCGATGACGGTGATGATGGCGTCGATTTCCCCCTCCGGGAGGGAATTTCCCCGGCGGATTTCAGCCTGCCGGAGAGCTCTTTCTCTCTCGGTGTTCTCCGCCCCGCAGAGGCGGCTGTGACTCTTCGCGACTATCCTCTGGGGCTTAGGTTTTCGGGACGAAGACATACGCGAAGAAAAGGAGACGAGAGGGGGTTGTGGGCCCCCTCCTCACAGGGCGGCGCGGCCAGGCCTTGGGCCGCGCCGGCCTATGAGGTGGGCCCACCTCGGGTCCCCTCGGCTCCCCTTCGGCTCCCTTCGTCTTCTCGGAAAAATAGGATTTTTCATATAATTTCCGTCAACCGTTGATCTTCCGAAATATTGCATTCCGACGGTGCTTTTCCAGCAGAATCCTCGGCTCCGGTGCGCGATCCCCAAATAATCATGAAACATGCAAAATAGATGAAATAACATAAGTATCATCTCCAAATATGAAATATATCAATGAATAACAGCAAATTATGATATAAAATAGTGATGCAAAATGGACGTATCATGGCCGTAGTTGGGGAGCAAGGTGGGCTAGAGTGGCAATGGTGACGTTTGTGGGGACTGGTTGGTGTGGATGTTGGCCTTAAAAGGACGGACATGTGCCAAAGTAGAGCAACCTGCATTGGTGGAGGTGCAGGTTTTATGGTCCCACTTTCAAGAATTTCCTACTTTACCCATGTCTATGTCTCGTGGTCTCACTTATAAGCATTGCTTGGTCCCAATGATGTCAGTTGTCAGTGGAGTAATGGTCAAAGGGTCTTGATTGGACGGAAAAAGTTCAGGATGGGTATTCGCGAGGGTGTGTTAGAGGGGAGAGTGGCAAAGTGGAGAGTGTTTCTAAACGTTAGGCAAAAATGAATAGCACAAGCCTATGTGAGCCACGGAACCGGTTTTCCCAAAAAATCGAATTAATTTTGAAAACAATTTTTTCTAGATTGATAAATTAGGCTTGAACACATTGCATACACAATGTAGTGGAGTTTTTTTATCAAGAAAAATAAATAAAATTGATCAAGAATGCAGTGGCGTAATATTCTCTAGTCGACAGGTCACACAAGTTAAACCCACGACTTCATGGTTTTTTGCATTATTTTGCAACTGGTTAAGAGAAATCCTCAAAAACAAAATATTTCTTGCTACTCCCTCCGCTCACTAATATAAAACGTTTTAACAAGCTTTAGTGAACAGAGAAACTATTTAATCGGTGAGTGCATGATATCATACATTGGCTGAAGTGTCCCACCGTCCTAATTTTCTCCTAGGCCCGAAGCCACCCTTCATGGCGGCGGTTGGAGAGAAAGACGCAATGGCGGGGATAAATAGGCTTCTGGTGCCCGTGTCTGGGGAGCAAGGTGGACTAGAAGTGGCAATGTCGATGGTTGTGGGGAATGGCTGGTGTGATGGTGGCCTTAAAAGTATGGGCAAGCGCCAAAGTCGAGCGACCCGTATTGATGGCGGTGTAGGTTTTACAGTCCCACTGCTAGGAATTTCCTATTTTACCTATGTGCACGTCTCCTGGTCCCACATGTAAGCACCGCCTGATCCCACTGATGTTAGTTTGTCAGCGGAGTACAATCAAAGAGTCTTGACTGGAGGAAAAGGTTCCGTGTGGTTGTTCATGAGGCTGTGCTAGACGGAGGAGAGGAAAAGTGAAAAGTGTTTTAAGCGTTAGGCAAAAGTGAATAGCACAAGCCAATGTGGAACACAGAACCAGTTTTCCCAAAATTTCGAACTAACTTTGAAAACAAAATTTTCTAAATCGATAAATTAGGCTTGAGCACACTGTACGCAAGTTCAACCCACAGGGCCGTGGTTTTTTACATTATTTTGTAACTTGTTAAGAGCAATCCTCGAAAACAAAATCTGCTTTACTATTACTTCCGTTCACTAATATAAAACATTTTAACATGCTTCACTGAACAGAGAAAACATTAGATTTGAACCGGTGAGTGCCTGATACATGGGCCGAAGTTTCCCAGTGTCCTAATGTTTTCGTGGGCCCGAAGCTTCCCACTAGCATATTTGGAACAATGCCCATCCACGCCAGGTCGCCGATTCGATTTCCATCCCATCGGTTTCTATAATTTGAGTCCGGATTGCTTTTTGTTTTGTTTCCGGATCCCGGATCCCGGGGAAACGGCCGGAACAAAGGCAAAATCATATGGAAACTGAGCAATCGAGTCCGACACCAGCTTCGACTCGGTTTCCACCTGGGCTCGATATAGCTGTCTGCTCCACAGGAAGATCTCCATCTCCTCACGCACACACCTAGCCGCCGCAGATCAACCCTAGGCAAGATGATGACCATGCGCGCTTCCGACGTGCTGCCTCCTCGGCCCAGCTACCCGGCGTGCATGTCCGGCCGCTCCCGTCTGCCGCTATCGTCCTGTGCCGCGCTGCCGCCGCTGGCCGAGTCTGAGGCCGACTATCCGGTGTTCACCGCCGACGACGAATACCAGGCGCTGATGCTCTCTGAGTTCGGCCCGCTGATGCCGTTGCTCACCCAGGAAGAAGTCCAAGCGGCCATGGTCGCCGATGACGGCGAAATCCATCCGCCTCCGCTGCTGCCAGAGGACGAATCGAAGCCGATGATTGCCGACCACAACTCAACGGAGGTGCGCCCGCCAATCCAGCCGTGCCCGGACGACAGCAACGAGGTTCGCAAGAAGAGGAAGAACCCGCCGCCGCCGCAGCAGTCCGCAGAGGAGGACGCCGTCGACGAGCCGAGCCCACGGCCGTCCAAGCGGGCCAAGCTGCCTTCGCCAAGAAGGACTAACAGGATGATGGCGACCTGCCTCCTGGAGCGGAGCCACAACGCGCCCGAGCCCTGGGAATCCGCCCTGTGGTGCCACTGCAACGAGCTCCCGCGAAATTCCCGTCCCTGCGCTCTGCACCAGAACGCGCCCGGATGGCGGTGGATGAAGGAACACGACCAGAAACCGCCCATCGGAAGCGACGAAGGCATCACGGTGCCAAAGAGTCGTACCGACGGCAAGAGGATGGCCCTCAAGTACATGCGGTGGCGTTGCAGGGTGTGGATGCCCAGCCGTTTCTACGTCGAGCATGCCCAGCAGATCAAGATGGAGCTCTAGGAGGACGGCTGAGTAGTACTAGCCTAGACTATGTTTGAGTTCAGACTTCAGAATCCATTTGTATTGTAGTAGAAGATGATACGCATTGCTGCGCCATTTTTTTCTTACTGTTGTTGTTGTCCACAAGTTGTGTTAAACTCTGAAAACACATGAGTTGGCCTTAGGAACATAGCATGTTTCTGATCTAGCTATTCAGTACAATATGAGTTGGCCTTACGAACATAGCATGTTCCTGAAAACAATTTGTACTCTGAACTTGGGCCTTATAAAATTATGTGTTTAATTTTGTTTTAGATGTCTCTCTAGAATTGTTACATGCAGTCCCATGTATTGTTATTCATGTTCACTCACATTTTCAACATGTACACGAAGCACTCAGTTAATTGATGTTGTTTCATGCTCTTTCACTTTCAGGATATGCTCAGTGTAGTAGCACTTTATAGTGAAGTTTTCTGTGATAACAATGGATGCGAGCCTGCATCTTACCAGCGATGCATGCGTTATACAGAAAAAAGTATTTTTTTCAATTTCTTGCCGTCTGAATCTAAAATATGTTTTTTCGCGATTGCCAAGAGTAGTTTCTGAATTCATACCTTTTTTTTTTTTTGATTAGTCAGCTCTCCAAACGGTTCTCGTTTGCTGAACTCTTTTGCGGTGAGCATGGCATAGACGATAGGTTTGTCCGTCTACTCCTGCTAGCTAGCGAAGCAGACTCCCAAATCCCTTTCGGTTGCAAAAGGCATGTAAACCACACGATATACACTTCCCTAAGTGAACTTGCCCCATGATAACAAAGCACTCATGAAAACCACACACAAAAAAAGATATGCCAATTCAGTGATCAGATCACAGCGAGCGATGAGGACGAAAGGTGACCCCTTGGTGATCTCGGTGCGGCGGCACGCCTAAGGTGAGTTCTGGCCCTATGATGGCGCCGGAGTGGGTGGCGGTGGCCTTGCAGGTGGTGGAGTCACCCGAATCCATCCGGGGCCGTCGTTGGGCGGACGTCACCAACGAGGTCGACACCGAGGAGGTAGCCGCGCATTTCCTTCCATTGGGAGTCGCGGCCGACGGGGACTACTTAGCTAAGGCGCGTTGCACGTGCACGATCGTCTTCCTTGAGGTATCGCGGATCGTCATGAAGCCTCCCTCGATGTGCGTCTAGCATCCGATCTCATCGAGCTGCCCGATGCTCACCACATTGCTGCAGAGGCACGACAACTAGTACACGTTTGTCAAAGCCCCATGTTGGCCTCTGGCGACATCGAAGAGGACATTGCCTCTCCCTTCGATGATGACGAGAGAATCGCCGCCGAACTTGACGTTGCCAGATACGCTGGTGGCCATGTCAGCGATCGCCGCCGCGTCGTCGGCCATGTGGTTGGACGCCCGGTGTCCAAGAGCCACACTGTGTCGGTGTCATCCGTGCACCAACAGAACTCGACATGTGCCCGGTCTTCATTGAGGAAGACGCACATCCCATCTGGCGTGACTGTGCAACGTTCGTCTTCGGGAACACACACATCCATTAGGAGCGTCGGGTCGATGTCCTCCTCGCCCCGGAGAAGGTGAGCCTGAGTTTCCTTGTCATGTTTCTTCTTGCGGCAGTCGCGGGGCCAGTGCCCCATCTTGCCAAAGTAACGACACGTGTCGTCCTTGGAAGGGCCACCTCTGCCGCGCGTGTCGTCCTTGCCACTGCGAGCGCCATCTTTGTTCCCACTCGGGTTGTCCTTTTACTGCTTGCCACCTTGAAAGTTCAATGCCGGTAACCTAGAGGGGGGGGGGACGCCATTGACGTTGGAGATTTCAAGTCAATAAGTTTTGTGCATAGCTTTGGGAAGTTTCTTCGAAGCTGATTGCCAATAGGTTGAGGAGCAAGCTGGGCAGTTGGTGAGCATGAACCAGTCTGCCTTTGTGTGGGGGAGATGTCTTCACGACAATTTTCTCCTAGTGCGGTAGGTTGCCATGAAGTTGCATCAGAGGAAGGTTAAGGGTGTTTTTCTGAAACTGGATATTGTGAGAGCCTTTCATTCTCTGTCTTGGCCGTTTTTGTTTCAAGTTCTGTCGCAGCTTGGCTTCAGTGCCGCGTTCTTGATCTGGATTGGTATGTTATTGCGCACTGTGAGTGTTAGGGTTCTGATGAATGGCGTACCAGGAAGGACGATCAGGCTAGTTAGAGGGCTTAGACAGGGCGATCCCACGTCGCCTCAACTGTTTGTGCTTTCTATGGAAATGTTGACCATGTTCTCTATAAAGGCGGAGGAGGCGGGACTTCTATCGGCATTGCCTGGGTGTGAGCCAAAACAACTGGTTTCGATATACTCTAATGATGTTGCTCTCTTCCTTAAACCGGATGTGCAGGATATAGTCATGGCCAAAGAGATATTAAGCTGTTTTGGAGAGGCCTCGGGTTTGTGAGTCAATTACACAAAGACCTTTGCAGTGGTGATCAGAGGCGACGTCGTGGATGAAATGGCGGTCAAGCATCTACTTCATTGCGAGCTGGGTGGGTTCCCATGCAAATATCTGGGTCTGCAACTTACGACTGTGAAGCTGAAGCAAGCGCACTGGCAGCCTGTCCTGGACTGGGTTATTGCCTCGCTCTCGGCGTGGCAGCGTGGGCTTTTGGCCAGATCTGGGCGGTTAATGATTAAAGTTGTGGTTGCCGCGAGACCCATACATCAGTTTCTTGAGATGGATGCCCCGGTATGGATGTTAGATGAGGTGGAAGTGGACTAGGGCCGTTTTACGGCGGGAAAGGACGTTGTCAATGGTGTGCAATGTCTGGTGTCCTGGCAACATATTTGCAAACCGGTGTGTTTTGGAGGTCTAGGCATTCATAGCCTCAAGTTGCAGGGGCCGGCTCTGCGAGTCCGATGGGAATGGCTTCGGCGCATTGATCCAAACAGGCCGTGGCAGGGGCTGCCCATGATGAAGGATGCAGAGGGCACCCAGGTTTTCAACAACCTTGTCTCGATAACGGTGGGCGACGGTGCCAAAACCCTGTTATGGCCATATTGGTGGATAAGAGGTATGGCGATTAAGGACATAGCGCCGTTGGTGTTCGCTTCGGTGTGCACTCAGAGGAGGAACATGCAAACAGTGAAGGAGAATCTAGATAATCAAGCTTGGGTACAAGATATTGGATCTAATCTGGGTGCACAGGGTATTGACCAATGCTTGCTAATTCTGGAGCTAGTCAATACAGTGGTGAGGGTTGTTTCTATGCAAGACGAGTTCTGCTGGCCTTGGTCTGCTACTGGAAAGTATTCCACAAGCTCGACCTATAGAATGTTATGCCAATGATATGAGAGAGATGGGAGGGTGCAAGCTGCGTTTGGAGGAGTGGAGCGCCGTTGAAATGTAAAATCTTTGCATGGCTTGCTATCCAGTTCAGGCTCTGGACTTCGGATCGAATGACGAGGCATGGTCCGCAGGACGGTGTGTCGGTCTGCTACACTTGTCTCCGTGGGGTGTATCTTCTCCAGACAGGTCTGGCTCCGTTGTTTCACGCTCTTGGGCATTGATGTGCCGATTCCCTTGGTGGCAGACAAAGTGCAGTCATGGAGGCTTTAGGCAAGGAAGAGTTTTAGGCGGAAGGAGAAACGGGGCTTTGATACTCTCGATATACTGATCGGATGACGCCTTTGGAAGCAGCGCAATGCTAGAGCTTTCGGTAACACGGCTCGCCAGTTTTCGGAGGAGGGGCTAGTGGAGCATATCCTAGCGGAGTGGGATCTTTGGCCAAGGCTGGGCTAGGAGGGTGCAACTTTTTTGCGAGAGTAGTGCACTAGGTTATGTGTGTGTGTGCGCGCGCGCGAGTGTGTCTAGGTGTGGGTGCTTTGACTAACGCTGTTCGCAGTGGGGTTGTCATCTCTGTAAATTGTTTCTACCTTTTATAAAACTAAGGTACATAATTGCGTACTCTCGAAAAAAAAGAAAATTTCAACCTAATTTTTCATACAACTTTTCCTAGATCCATTAATTAGGATTTAACACATTGTGTACATAACATCAATGGTGCCCGGTGGAGTTCCCTGAGTGCAACAATCTCTAGTCCGCATGTCGCAGGTTAGACCCACAACGCCGTAGAGTAATCTCTATCTCTATCTCTATCTCTACTACTTATAAAGGCACGAAGTGCTGTTGGAAAATCAAATCTCCACCGTTCATATGCATCAATCGAACGATTCATATTCATTTGTTCTCCCCTCATCCCCGCGAAAATCACGCTCCTATCGACCACCGTCCGCACGCGCGTGATCGCCGCCATCGCATCTCCACTACTGTCAGATTTACTTTCCAAATTTCCATCTCTCCCACACCATTGCCAGTTTCCCACGTCCACACGTCTCCAGGCCCCAAACCCTAGCCGCACGCCGCCGCCTCCTATGCTCACACGACGCGAAATAAATTATCGGCCTCGGGCGGCTACGACAGAAGGAGTTGAGGGGATAGGAGAAGGTGAGACGCTCTACCGGCAGTTCCTGACTTCCCCGCGGCCGCTGACTAATCATTTGAGGATGCCGTCGGCCTCTGCTGAACAGCCACCGTACAGGAGGAAGGCTAATCCGGCCAAATACGCAGGGAAGGTGACGTCGGTCGGCAGCACTGCTGCTTCTGCCGGCTTACCCTCGCCACTTCCCCGTTCCCATCCTCTTCTCCACCTCGATACTCCTCCAGCTAGGGATGATTTCTGCATCAGATGTATGAATCAGTTGCAGACCATGTGTACGTCCTCTTCGATTTAATAGCAGACGTTCTCTGATATTCTTAGCAGTTTATGTACCATGTGTGCATTTAGTATTATTGTTTTCTGAATTTTCGTGTGTTTAGATCAGTGCAGAAACACCAGATTATATACTTATGTAGAATACTAAAGTCCCTCTCCTCCTATCTTTGTTTCTATATTCATTCTAAACTGTACAAGGGCAGGGAACTGCTTTGTATCCAAACAGCAATTTAGAAATGTAAGGTAAAACTGTTGTCTGTAGTCGTTTTGTTGGTGCTTTAACATACAAGAGTATTTGATTAACAGGGAGAATTTTACAATGCTCCCAAACATACCTTAATACGACACCCATACACTCAATCACACCGTCCTCTGCTGTAGCTTTCTCTGATGCACAACATTGTGCATACTATGGATTGTTAAGAATATGCTGTCAAATTTCGGATGCCATTTTTCAGTGAGGACAGTGTCAAAAATGAAGGATACATATTTATCGATTCTCTGCAATATGCTCTGCCAATCAGGGTATATCCATTATTTTAATCAGTTCTTGATGAATTGTTATATTTGATCGATATATACAGGAGTACGAGTATCAGTGCTTGATCAGTTGTTTGGTTCAGTGCTCAGTCAGTTGTTTGGTCAAAGTTTGGGCGTAAACTTATTTTTGGTTGGATTATTTGTATTTGAGAGGCCTACCACATGTGGCGGTGGCTTCAGCGGTCTAAGCACCGGCCAGGCCATGATCAGCAGTGGCTGCTCAACTGCATCAGTTTCGGTGTGGCGTAAGGATTATCTTCATCGTCACACTTGTACCAATAGGATTTTCTTAGGATTGTCTAATTATCTTGCTCTTTCTTCTTAGCACAATTCTGTTAGAGCCATAAGAAAAAGAGGATCAGCAAGTGGGCTTTATCCCATGCTCACGAGTTATTGAGTGAATGTGAAAGAAGACTGAAGGCGAAAATATATGTGCTTCAGTGATTCAGTCAAAACATCCAATCGAGCAGTTCAGAATTTGCAGTGCTGCAATTGAAGGGCTTCTCACAAGTAAGCTAAATCTTATGCTCATTTTCCTTCACGTGAGATGCATATTGTTCATATTTTATCTAGCCTTAATCTCTTACTATGAATTTGTTTTATCAAAAGTATCCGTAAAATGTGATTACTGTAGCATATGTTTTTCATGTTCCCATGCACCGTGAAAACTTCCTCTGAAGAAATACAAATAACCATCAAGCAGTTCACTAAAATATGTAATTACCTAGGGACATTGAACGAACTCGAATATCTGAAGTGGTGTGTTAACACCATACTGATTAGTGAAACAATAATTTCATTTGTTTCATGATCATAAAATTATGTATTGCTTTGCGTCCTGATTCTAACAAAAAAATTATGTTTACTATTTCTGAGGCCTTCAAGGAATAAATATGAGTGCTTATTTCTTCTTCCATTCAACCATATATTTCATCAGCATCTACTCCATTGAACATCACTGTATTTAGTGCCCTTGGTGAGTTTATTATTTCCCGTACTGAGTAAATTTGAGTTCTTAATTCCTTCCACTTGATCATATATTTTCATTTGCGTAATAATGCTTTGTGCGATTGACCGGGCCTGAGGAAGCCCACCGTTGCCTAGAACATATAATTGGATGTCCATCAACTGGGGTGAAAATTTCCCTCACGAAGCTAAGTTTCTTAATCGTACACTTTTTCTGCAACTAATTTTGTTACTTAGATAGACAGTCAGATGGGAGAGGCGAGATAATGTTACAAGCTCTGAACTCTGAGCATGTGCTAATGTGTATTTATTCCCAATGTTTTCATGTGTGTGTTCGGTTAAAAGTACTCAAAATGACCAGGAGTAACAAGTTAATAATCTGCTTGGACAAAATAATTTATTGATCAGTTTCAGCAGATATATTAGCCCAGGCAATACATCTGTATACATTGTAGAACATATGTACTACCTCCCAGAAAGGGCTAACTCTTTTGCTGGAGGTAAATGTCTAGGTGGCCATATGATGTGATAGAAATTGGCTTGAGTAATGGTTTGCTGAACATGACATCTACTTTCCAAACGAAATGCTTGGAATATATGTGATCGAAAAGTTAGTGGTAGAGCTATCTGCTTGGATCTAGCTAATTGGTACTATTAGACAATCTGTATGTATTCCAGGAGTTTGAGAGTTGCGAAACCAAGAAGGCAAAATCACATTGATCAAGTTGTCACCAATTGCATCAAACGAGATATATTACATGACTGAATATTCCACCAAACAAGGAATTGATCAGTACGTACGTCAGTTGGATCCAGGCATATAGCACTACATCTACATCTACTCTACAGTACAATCAGTTGGATTCAACCACAACTATGCCAGGTGCTTCTTTAAACTACTCCAGGTGCCAGGAGTGGCCGTCTTGGATTATGTCGCCGGTGGAACGATCAGCTGCGTCTTCTTCTTTACGGGCAACATGGATTTCTTTGCGGTGACCCTCTTTCTGCGCAGCGTCGATGGAGCGATCTCCACTTCCTCCTCCTTTATGGACACGGCCGTCGTAGCAGCAGCAGGATGAGGAAGAAGAAGAGGTTGAGCGTTTGCAGCAACGGAGGCGAACCATGGCAGCTTGAGCGCGGCGGCGGCCGTGAAGCGCTTGTCGGGGTTGCAGGTAAGAAGGCCGCTCAGGAGATCAAAGCCCTCCTGGGACAGCTTCTCCTCTGGGAAGATGTCTCGCAACGTGCTCCGTTGGCCCGTTAGCACCTGCTGCACCTCGGGCGCGAACTCCCTGGAAGTGAACCCCGGCCACGTTGCGTCGTCTGGCGCGCCGACCACTTCGAAGATCCTCCTGAGCAGCGAGACGGGTCCGTCCGCCTGGAAAAGCCTCTCGCCGCTGAGGATCTCGGCCATCACGCAGCCGAGCGACCACGTATCGACGAGCGCGTCGTGGACGCAGAATCCGAGGAGCATCTCGGGCGCCCGGTACCACCCCGTGCCGGCGTTCTCGTACGGCGGCGCCTCCGACAGGGACAGGGCGGCCCCGAAGTCGCAGATCTTGAGGTTGAGGATTCCTTCTTCTTCTTTCTCGCCGACGATAATGTTTGCCGGCTTGAGGTCGCGGTGGACGACGTGGCAGCCGTGCATCCTCTTGGCCGCCGCGAGAAGCTGCCACATGAAGCCCCGCGCCGTGTCCTCCGGGAGCCCGCCGCGCCTCTCGCGCAGGAGGCGGTGGAGGCTCTTCCCTTGGACGTGCTCCATGACGAGGCAGAGCTCGTCGGTGACGTAGTCGCGCACGACGGCGCGGAAGCCGACGATGTTCGGGTGGCCGCCGCACGCCTCCAGGAAGCGAGCCTCGCGCAGCACCTCGCGGGCGTCGGCTGGCTCGTGCTCGTTGAAGGGGTTGCAGAGGGACTTGATGGCCACGGCCTGGCCGGTGGCGCGGTGGCGCGCCTTGACGACGACGCCGTACATGCCCTCGCCGAGGCGTGCCTCCGTGTCGTAGTCCGCGGTGGTTCCGACGACGCGCCTCCTCTTGCGGCAGGTGGTCGCTCCCGGGCGGTCGACGGCGGCGGGCCGCTTGTTGCAGGTGGCCATCAGATCGGAGCTGCTGGTGGAAACAGGGAAGCGCGTTGTGTGCGATCGATGAGATGTGGCAGGGGAGGTCGGATTTACGAGCGGCATATATAGGTATGGAGGAGGAATACCGCCGGCCAAGTCGAGTCCCTACGTACTCTACCTTGTATCGGATTCGTGGGCTTGCTTGCCGGTTGCCGCTTGCTCTTCCGTTTGGCAATTGGCACCTCCAGATAGAAGGCATGTTCTCGGATTCGGACCCCGTGGTTAAGTGCGTGTGCAACCCCTGCGGTGATTGATTCGAAAAAAAAAACCTACGGTGATGAGTGAATGAATCCAAATTGTGCGTGAAAACGTCAATACAGGTTTAATCCTCAGGCTAGACGCGTCAATGCTTTTATTTAGAGAGATGTCAAATCATGTAGGAGTACATGTAAATACAACGAGTATTCTACCGTAATTTTAAGCCACAATGCCAATAGTATGCACATGACGCAGCCAATAACGTAATCAACTAATATCGATAAGAGTATCAACATCAATATTTCAGTGAGAGTACGAATCACTATTATCGAAGATGTAGCAGCTAGAAAATAATACTGCAAAGAAAAGATCCAAAATCGATCTAGGGAAGCAAGATCTGAAAACCATACCTAGAGAAATTTAACCTTCCAACAAATGATGTTGTGAAGAAGATCTCATTGTCGAACGAATGGTTGGAAATCACTTATTCCAAACGGTGCCATCTACATTGACATTGAGGCCAAAAACAAGACAGTGACCAAAATTCTAACCTTGTCTATTAAAAACACTACTTTACTGAAAACTCCACTCATAGATCGGGTTCCCCATCCCTCCGGACACTGGCAAGACAGGACGGAGGACGGGGACGTAGTGTCGTATGGTGGAGATGGAGGTGGAGGTGGAGGTGGCTGCTAGGTTTTTTCCTCGAGAGGTGGCAAGAGCTAGCTTGTGAGTAAGCGAAAATAAACTCTGCAACCCCTTTATCGTCTCAGGCTTATGTCAGACACCCAACTATGCTTGTATTGGGGTGGGTGGGTGGTGGTGGTGATCAAGGGTTTATAAGACTAATCATAGTGGGTGTAACATAGATACTAATATCACACACTCCAATATATTTTAGTGACATGAGATGACAATAAAGAAAAAAGAGTAAGGTGGTAACTTGACATGTTACCGTAACATCACACTTCTCAAGACAAAATAAGTCTACAACGTAATAAATATGGGACGTGGCTAGCCAGCATCCGGTGCTGGTTGGTCCGGCCCAGCATCCGAGTGCTGGCTGGTCCGGCCCAGCATCCGAGTGCTGGCTGGCTTGGGCCAGCATCCGAGTGCTGGATGGCTTGGGCCAGCATCCGGTGCTAGTTTTGGCTTCATGGGCACCCGTTTGTCGATCTCCAGACAACAAACACGTCCAGACAAACAGCAAAAAGTGCAAGACAAAAAGCAACCCAAGTCAAAAGATGGCAAAAAAGGCAGGAGGACCAATGCTATATCTGTACCACCCTCCAACGGGTGTACAGACCACACAAAATTCGACCCCAGACGTCCAGACCAAGAAACTAGCTTTGCTCCTGCCCTAACTCCTTCTTCCTCCTCCAGATCTACTTCTTCCTCCTCCAGATCTTCTACAGAGAACTCCCATGGATCCAAGATAGTTCAGAGCAACTGCACATCAGCTAAAAGAACACATCACAGCAGAAAAGGTAATCCCTAATCTCCTCCTTGTCTATTTTCAGCAACATGAACACATCTCTCCCAGATCTCCAGATCTCCTTGTCTATTTTCAGCAGCAGAAAAAATTACTTGTATATATGATGAACAACAGCAGATACATGGTCAAAACACAAAATCAACAGCAGATATATGTTGTGTTGTTGTATTCTGTACTAAAAGATCTAGCTTTTCATGGTCATCTGCACAGATATCCTTTCCCAGAAACCTGGCATCGAACTTTTCATGTCTATTGTACTAAAAATTAGTTGGAAACATCTGCACAGATCTAGCTTTTCATGGACATCTGCACAGATATGGCTAGGAAAACATAAAAGAACATATTTTTTCATGAAAATCTGTAGATATGGTTTGGAAAACCAGGATCAAACATACAAAACTTGGCTTTTTCTGTTCTACCCAACAAATTGCAGACATCATAGCTGGTTTTCATGAAAGTTGGTTTCTGTTCTACCCAACAAAATGTGGTATTTCCATGAACACTTGCAGATATAACCTAGTTTTACTTTTCCATTATATCTCTAGGCTGATATCAAACTACAAAAGCAACATGCTGGGATACTTTTTACCCCCAAAACTAGGTTGATTTAAAAACAGTTGAATTGTGACACAAGTAATGGGAGAGAGAAAAGCATACCTGTGGCACAGATATAACCATAGTTTTCATTTGCGTAGTAACATCATAGTATAAACAGAGATACTAGACATCATAGTAGATAGTATGGTTTGGAGAAAAAAAGAAGGACAAAAGGTAGACAAAAACACCAGTTCTTGGTCAGGGAAAAAATAAAACTGCCAACTAGTAGTGGTCATTCGGAAAACAACATTCCACATAAAAACAACTAGATGTGTTTTTGTTTTCTCCGAAACATAAAAGGCGTAGCGATACAGCTACGTGCAATGATTTTTCCTTTCTGCCATTTGATATGCTGATGCCTCTTTGCCACTACTTGATCATTTTGATTAAAACCTGCATAGTTAAAATGCAAAAATGAACTTGTCAGTTTGGAAAGTAAACAGATAAAAAAGGCAACTTTAAAAAATGAAAATCAGTATGTTTAGGTAGTTCCAGGGTTTTGTATATAAGCTCCTTCTGGCATTGAAAACATGATAGGCCCAAAAAAAATAACATGAGAAACCGAAAACATGCTAGGTTTGAAGTAGTTGTTCATTTAGTTGGTTTGGTTCAAAAAAACTAACGAGCTTTTTCATTTTAACAGATGTCAGGAATCGATCTGAATGCCGGTCCAACAGAAGATGATGACATTGACATGGATCCTCCGTTTTGCACTCAAGCTCCGCCACCGGAGATGGTTGAAGAATCTCCAGACCCAATAGGCAGCGACCAGGAAGTTGGTGGTGGCTCAAATGACCACAGTAATAGAGGCCCGCATACCAATTCAGCTTCACACAATGTTGGGAACAACAGCAACCCGACTACTACAATGCCTACAGAATCTACCACTTATCCAGAGTTCGAAGATGGTGAAGATGACATAGCTGGCATGCATGAAGTTCTTTCCACCCCAACAGAACCATTTATTGGTATGCGGTTTGATACTGTCGAAGCAGCAAGAGTACATTATAATGCTTATGCAGCGAAATTGGGTTTCTCAGTTAAGTCTCACACATCCCAAAGGAACAGACATACAGGCACACTGGAGAAGCAGCAGTTTGTATGCAACAAATTCCGCAAACCTAAAACAGATGAAGAGTTGCAGAGGGAAAGGATGAACATTATTGAAGAAGTGAGCCCAGTACAGATGGATGAAGAAAATTCAGAAGGACATGATGAAGATGACAAAGCTGGACCATCAAAAAGAAGTTCTAGTAGATTAGCGGTTAAGCGCAAGAGAGAAACTATCAAGCAGACGAGTTGTCGTGCTAGAATGTTTGTGAAGCTAATAAACAACAAGTGGGAGGTGACCTATTTCATTGCGAGCATAACCACGCCATGGTTGACAAGCCATCCCTCACAAAATACTTGAGATCACACAGGGGTATTCCACCAGATGAGAGAGAGTTCCTAAGATGCCTACACAATTGCAATTTGCAAACAGGTTTGACCATAAAAACCAAACCATTTTTTGTTCCCCATTTCATGTTTCTAAAAAGTAGTCAGCATTTTGCAAAGAATTGTTTTGAACTAGTAGGAATGCACCTCTTGAAAATATGTAAAACTGGACTTAAGTTGTCTGTTTGCTGTACCTAACTTGTGTTCTTTAGTTAAGCAACTTGGATTAGCCAAATTTCCTTAAGTTGCTTTACTGAATTTTGTTTTACTGGACTTAACTTGTGTTCCTTAAGTTGCTTTACTGGTGTTTCCAACTTTGTTGATTTAGTAAAGCAACTTAACAAACAGTGGGTATACAACTTAACAAAAAATACTTGTGTTCTGTAGACAACCAACTTGGATTAGCAAAATTGCTTAAGTTGATTTATTGAATCAACAAAGTTGGATTTTTAAAATAACTTGGGTTACCAAAAAAAAGAACATGCTTAAGTTAATGTGAATCCAAAAGTATACATGCTTAGGATCCAAGTTAGTTATCTTTGGCGAAACCAACTTAATTATCCAACTTAGTTCGCTACTTGAGCATCTTTATGAAACAAGTTTAGGAAAAATGTAAGTAAAAATTTGTGTGCAACTTATTGCTTCACAAAGTGTTCAAATTAGTAAGTGTGTACAGTAGCAGGATGCAAATTTTGGTTGGGTTTGGTTTATATGAATTTTGCTAGTTAAAGCACGCTGATGGGGCAAAAAATTTAGGTATAGAAGATTAAGAAATGAAGCAAATTAGGCTGCACTGGGATACTACCTTGGATAAAAATATTAGTTTGCAAAAACATACCTTACCAGTGGTTGCAAAATGTCTGTCCTCCATTTTTATGAAAAAAGTTACCTGAAAAAATAAGAGTATAGAATTAGTTGCATGGCAGATGTAGAAACAGTATGTATTGCCTAAAAAAACACAAAAAGTTGATTTCCCTATTGCTATTAAGGAAGGTTTGTTACATGTATCATAGGTTAACTGACATTTTGCTTTATTTTTCATTTGCAAAAAAAAATGGCAGGGCGCATGATGGAGATTATGTCTGAATTTTATGGTGAAGATGCTTTTGTCCCATATGGCCCTAAAACGATATCAAACTTGAGGTCAGAATTCAGAAGTGAGAACGAGGAATATGACATAAGTGAGACACTTGACTATTTCAAGGACTTGAAGCAGAAAGACCCAGATTTCTTCTATGATTTCTCGTTGGACGATGAGAACAGAGTTGAACACATATTCTGGGTCGACAGTGTTGCGAGGAAAGCTTATGAAGAATCCTATCATGATTGCGTGTCTTTTGACACAACCTTCTTGACAAATTGCTTCAGCATGCCTTTTGCCCCCTTCGTCGGGATAAACGGACATGGACCAGTCATTCATGCTGGGTTGTGGTTTGATTCGAGATGAGAAACAAGAAAGTTTTGAGTGGCTTTTCCGCACTTTCCTTAAAGCAATGCATGGCAGGCAGCCGTCGAACATAATCACAGATCAGGACTGGGCTATGAGGTCTGCGATAAAAGCTATTTTCCCAGTAACTCGGCATCGAAACCGTCGCCGGCATATAATGAAGAAAGCTAATGAGAAACTTGGTTCTTTCTTAGGAAGGCGTCCGGGTTTGGTCGATGAATTCAACTCATGTGTTGATGAGAGTTGGACTCGTAGAAGAGTTTGAAGCCCGTTGGCAAGAAATGGTTCTGAAGTGGGAGTTGGCAGGAAATGAAACATTTGATTGGTTAAAGAAAAATGCCCACACATGGGTTCCATGTTACTTCAAAGATCGCTTCTTCCCCTTCTTGCAGTCAACTCAGAGAAGTGAGGGGTTCAACGCTGTGCTGAAGCGGTATATTCATCCTCACAACTCAATTAAGCATTTTGTGCAGCAATATGAGAAAATTCAGCGGAAAATTTTAGGAGTTGAGGGGAACAATGACTACAGGACAGAACAGCTTGAGGTAGTGCCACAATCAACTTTCCCGATTGAGAAGCATGCGCTTACAGTCTATACAAGGGATATCTACCACGGATTCAAAGTTGAGTTTGAACTCATTGGTAGGTACAATGTGCGGGTTCTTGCACCAAACATGTACTATTTGGTTCCTAACGAGTGAGAGGTGCTACCCATACGGGGAAAGAAGCTACATGGTAAATGCAAGTGGTGAAAACAGCTACAACTCGTGATCGCTTGCAAGTTTCAGCGCGACGGTTTGCTTTGTCTGTCACGTCTTAAAGGTGTTCACACACATAGGCATTGATAGGATACCAGAGAGATACATCACAAAAAGGTGGACTCAACTTGCAGTTGAAAGTGTCACAATGCCTACTGGTCCTGCGTTGGATGAGTTGATGCCGGAACAGTCGCTACAGAAGTTGCGTTTTGCAAATTTATGTACATCATTTGTACAGGTTGCTAAACTGGGCAGTGAAACTGAACAAGCAGCAGCTATTGCTCGCAGACACATTAGGGAGATGAAGGCTGAGTTTGTGCAATTGAAGAAAGTACGGAGGAAAAAGGCTAAAAGCAATACATCTACAAATGCAGCACAGCCAACAGTACCTACTTATGCGCATCAGCATACATCAGATCCTAATGCCCCGCATCATACACCTGGAGCTAATGCACATCAGCATACAGCTAGCCGTAATGCCCCGCAACCTACACCCAGCGGTAATGCACATCAGCAAGGAGCAGGTCCTAGTGCACCGCAACCTTCATCGAGTTCTAATGCGCAGCAGGAAACAACGGTTCCTCATGCCCAGCAGCAACCAGCAGCTCCTACTGCGAAGCGTGCAGCACCTTCGGCTCCTACTACTCGTCAAGCAAGGAATGCAGCGCCTTTGCCAAGAACTAGTACCAGTAAACGAGCAAAAGCTACTGGTAGGAACTGGTTTGAAACTTCCGCTCCTACGGGACAGCAAACAAAACCAACGGAAACCAACCAGCAAGTTCTTGTGGAACAAACTTATGCATCACCTCAAGGTGTCCATGTGGGTCCTTCTCCAAATGCAAAGTTCTCAGGAAAACAGACAGAACATACGTCGTCTGTGCCACAATCTGCTGCACCTCAGCATCGAGGTTGTGCGAAGGAGCAAGCATCTTTGGAACAACAATCTGGTGGTGTTGTTGCGCCAAGAGATGAACCTTTCGTTATTCTCAATCCTCCCAGATCTAATACTAAAGGTCGTAAGAAAAGTAGAATTCCAGCAGGTATTGAGTTGCAGCCAAAAAAAGTGAGTTTGTGTGGTGTGTGTGGACATCCTGGTCATAACACTGCGACGTGTACTGCTGCGTTAGGCAAATAAGGACAGGCACCCATAAAAAAAGGCAGCAATTTTTTTGGGGAAAAACAACTAGAGAAATGAAGACATGATGTGTAGTCATGAATATGTAACTCTTTATTTATATAAGTATGAACATACATTTTGGAGCAGCAAATTTCATAAGGTGTAGTATTACAAAAATGCTTGCTTGAACCAGCAACTATACCTCATTTCTTCTTCATTATAATTGCTTTCCATTTCACAGTATTCTTGATAGATGTAACCCATGTATGAGTCATCTTCTTCCTGATGTTTGGGATGTGAGAGGCTGAGTAGTTTGGTAACTTCCTGCCATTCCAATGTTCTGCATTGAACAACGTGCAAATGCCACATTCCGTGCTGCAGTATGTGTAGAAACCAAATTAGTTTGAGAAAAACTTAGTTAAACATGGAGAAACAAAAAACTTTGTACATATGCGGAGAACCATTTTTAGTTTGAAAAAGTAGGAACAACTTGGACATGTGTGGAAACCCAGGTTAGTTCGAATGGGGAATGAAGTTAGTACATGTGTAAGAAGAAAGTTATTTGAACTGGACAAACAACTTGTACACTTTTGCGGGATTGTGGCACACCTGGATAAACATAACTTGCTGGATAAAAACATAAATTGTGTGAATTCAAGTTAGTTTAAATGGGGGATGAAGTTAGTACATGTGTAGAAATCAAATTAGCTTTGACTGTCAAACAACTTGTACTAATTTGGGAATCAAAGTTAGTTTGAATGGGGGATGAAGTTAGTACATGTGTAGAAATCAAAATTAGCTTTGACTGTCAAACAACTTGTACTAATTTGGGAATCAAAGTTAGCTTGAATGGGAAATCAGTGTAGAAATCAAGTTAGAAAATACATGTAGAAACAAAACCTCTGTACAAACTTACTACATGTTTGGAAAAAACACAAATGTCAGTACGTATATATTTCCCAACTGAACTCACTTGGTCCCTTGCTTTGGTGGCTTTATGTCTTCGGGGCCTTCGAATCTACTGAGCTTAACTGGTGAATTTGCATAATACTGGTCCCACAATGTGTGAATAGCTGAAAGGATGTCCTCGACATTTTGAGCAAATTTTCTATCATACAAAGATCTAAGGGAATCCAGCACCTCAAATCTCCTATCCCTAATGTTGATGACGAATAACCAATAGTGGTTCACTGGCTCATCTGCATCAGGTACCAAGTCTTCAATTACTGGCAACATCACCTGCATTTTATTAGAGGTAAAAAGGGTAAATTAGCATGCAGACCATTGACACAAAAAAGGATTTACTATACGAACAAAAAATAGACAGTTTAGAATTTATTTCTTAAGCAATCCACGAAGGAGTAAGTTCAGGAAAATCAACTCTGTTAGCTTGGCCCAGGTCGCTCGCAGGCATGTTGACCATTTTATATACAGTTAACAAAAAATCTGCTTAGTGCAGATCCATCATAGTGAAGTGTGTTTTTCTTGTACAAACATTGTGACAATTCTGAACATGTCTGAACATTTCTGGAAAGGATGCCATATACATGGCACTGCCCCACCCCCACCCCTTGCTAAATACAAGTTGAGCATGTGTGTGAATCCAAGTTTACTGAGTCACTAATGCAACTTAAGTATGCAACTTGTGCATGTCTTGTAATCAAAAAGTTTGTTTTAGTCACTAAAATGCGACTTAAAAATTGATTTTTGATAAATCCATGTTGGTTAGCTAAGGAACACAAAGATAGGCCAGTAAAAAAATTGTCGCGTCTAAAACATGATTGGATATCACCTAGTGGTGTACAATTTAATCGTAGTTGTAATTGCGAAAAATGTTTTTGCTAAATACAAGTTGAGCATGCTTGTGAATCCTAGTTTACTGAGTCACTAATGCAACTTAAGTATCCAACTTGTGCATGTCTTGTAAATCAAAAAAGTTTGTTCTAGTCACTAAAATGCGACTATGAAAAATGTTTTTGATAAATCCATGTTGGTTAGTTAAGGAACACAAGATAGGCCGAGAAAAAATTGTCGCGTCTAAACTAAGACAACTTGAGTGCCACTGTAAGGAAAATCAAGTTAAATCATGGTATAGAAAAACTAAACTTACAGAGTCTTTCCTGTCAAGGTGTGCAGTAGCCTTGCTGAAGTGTTTTTTCAACTCCTTCTCATTCTTTTTCAAATCTTTGAGTAGATGCTGCATATAGTAAAATAAAAAGCATGTGATTATGAATATACACATGGTACAGCAAAAAGTACAGGAAAAAGTAGACCAAAAAAACACAAAAAAAAATATGGATTCGTACCGAAACCCTCAAAGGCATAACAATCTTCTTCACATCCCTATCTTTCCTCAACATGATGGATTCGATTCCAAGTTCCATTACAGTATTGCTCACTAAACCACAAGGCATCATTGCGTTGGCAAGCTCTTTCAGTGATACAAAAAACCTTTCATAGTTGACAATTATTGGAGATTTGTCAATTTCCTTGCCCCTCGTGGATCTCCGTCCATGGGCAATCACTGCATTGTACAACTCTTTGACCTCTGCTGAACATGTGAACAGGGTACTATCTTCATACGTGATGTATGGTGATAACTGACAAATAGCTTGCCTAATTAGTCTGCGTCGCTTCTCTTCTGGCCTCTCAGCTGCTGTTGTGCTTTCCTCTGCTTGAGAGCTGGATGCAATGTTGTTCACCGTAGTTACAGGAGTCTTGAACCCACTACCAGTAAGGACAGTGCTGTTGTCGGTAGTTTGTTGTTCCTTATACTTCTTCTCCTTTTCAACCTTGTCAACGGCTTCACAAGCTTCTTTCCAGGTTGCTTCATCCCAATCATCTACTTCGCTGCCAAACCGTTCAGCATCCAAGTCAACTGGTGTTATACCAAATGAGTATGGAGTGTTTGTGTCGATTTTTGCAGGGCTATCAAAACCAAGATCGAAACTCGGAGCATCCGGGGCTCTGGCCAGCATAGCACGTTTCCTCGTGACCTCATCAAGATTTGTAATCTTTGGTTCAGGAGGTGGACAGGTTTTACGTGTAGGGCATGTAGCTTCTCTGTTTGCTGGAATCCCCTGCGGCAGTGGTGCATGTTTCTGTGGTGCTTTCATTACTTTAGTTGGTGACACTCGGGAATGAGGCATGACTTGTGGATTTTGCTGATGTTCAGTTCCTCTGGAAGATCTGGGCTGAAATGGATTTGCTCTTGTTGGTCTTGCATCTGCACATGCAGTGACAATATTATTTTTGCTTTTGGGAAAACCAGAAACCAAGGCAGAACATTTTTAAAAACAACTTTGTTCCTTGTGTTGAGGCAAGTTAAGCATTGTTCTGATACAAAAAAGAAAAAAAGAAAAGTATGCTAATAGATTTGTGTGTTACTGAAGAAACTTACTTGGTGGCACTGCACAATGAGACATGACTTGAGGATTTTCCTGAACCCCATAATTAGGAACTGCAGTGACATGCTTGTTTTGCTTTGCCAATTTGGTTGTTCCATGTGGGATATTTGTGCTCACTTTCACTGCTTCTGGTTCGGTTTGTGATGTGACTGGGATTGTTGACTTCCCAGTATCATTAGCTGATAACCTGCTTTTCTTTTGGTTTTGAACTGGACGTTCACGATGTACCACCTGCTTCTGTCTAAAAGTCTTTTGCTTCTGATCTGCACCTTGGATATCCAATCTATGCACGTTAAAGCACTCTGCTGTGAGCTTTTGTATTGCCTCATCACTACCAAAAGTGGTAAGTGGTGGGTCGCTTTCCAGAGTTGACTGCTTATCCTTCTGTATCACACTCATGAACACTTCCTTTGCATACGAATGGGGATCTTTGTCGAAAATTTGAGGGGGTTCTATGTAAGGAATGTCAATTTCACGTCTTATCTCTGAGCCAACCAACTCTCGTAGTTCAGAAAATGGACTGCAATCTGATACATTTGGTGCATCATCATTGTCATGCTCCTGATTTGTGTGCAACTGTGTTGAGCGTTCTTGCTCAGCCCTCCTTCTAATACTCTGAATAAGACCCTGAATTGACAAATCATCTGAACTTGTTTCATTGTCAGAAGGCATCTTCTTGAGATTGCTAGATGGTGCATCATTTGATTTCTGAGGTGTCAGCCTAGCAGATCTTCTTGGAGCCGGTTGCGAGTAATCAGCTGAGTGTTCAACTTGTTCATATTCCCCTCTACCTCCAGTGCTATGGTTGTCACTTCTGACATCTGCATCATCTTCGACTTCCCTGCTGTTATCAACTTCATCTCCCCTGTTGTTATCATCTACATTGTCACAACCCCTCTTCCTGAGGTTGCTAGATGGACCATCATGGGGTTTTTTAGGTGTTAGCCTAGCAGATCTTCTTGGAGGCGGATGCAAGTTGGATGCTGGGTCTTCGTGCTGTTCATCTTCCCCAGTACCAGTGCTATGGTTGTCATTCCTGCCATCTGGGTCATCTTCATCTTCCCTGTTGTCATCGTCTTCATCCTCCCTGGTGTCATCATCGTCATCGTCTTCGCCATCACTATCTTCTTCAGATTCACGTTCTGCATTATTATCATCAACACCTTCGTCGTCGCAAACATCCTCATCATGAACAACTTTGTCATTCCGTTGCCTCTTCCTGCTACCTCCCTGCTCTTCATCCATTAAATTCGCAAACGATTCGACAAAGGTGCCAAGCCTGTTTGATATGTCTGTGCACAGCTCCCCAACAATTACAGCAATTTTTCGTTTCTTCTGCATATACAAGGCAACTTAGTAAAAATGCATATGAAACAACTTGGTTTTACTATGTAATTCAACTTACTGTACCACAAAAACTTAAAAAAGACATGGTGAAACTAGACTAGTCAGCAGATACAAGTTAATCATAGTGGGTATGCAACTTAGAATTAGTGAGGATGCAACTTAGAATTACATAGTAAAAAATAGTTGTATGGAGGAAACCAACTTAAGCATGTTCAATAGCCAATTTAATTAAAGACATGAAAGCAACTTAAACATGTTGACAGAGCTTTTATTCAAAAACAATTTAAACATGTTCATAAAGCCAAATTAATTGTATCCATGAAAACGACTTAATCATGTTCAGTAGGCAACTTAATTGTAGACGAAAGCAACTTAAGCATGTTGACAGAGCTTTTATTCAGGAAACAGTTTAAACATGTTCAGAAAGCCAACTTAACTGTATACATGAAACCAACTTAAACATGTTTCGAAGCAGCAACATTTGAACTAGTTGAAACTGTCAGTCCATTGGCAAATTACAAAGCAGTCACACATGAACTAGTTCAAATTGCTACTAATTGTGGTGGCAAGCGGCGACCCCAAAATCTTCCTCGTGAACACAAAACTAAAGTAGAATTAGTGCATGACTAGTGAAAAGTTCGGCCCGCGCTATTAGCAACCCTGCTAGTTAAAATGCCTTGCTACTAAGAGGGTGGACGGCGCGGCGTGCTGACATGCCTTGGCTTGCCGAAACGGCATAAGGCAATCAGTCTCGCCCGCCTTCCCCCCTGTGCCGATGGAGAAGAGGGAGCAGCAACACGGAAGGAGAGCAACGGGAAAAGAGAGGCAACTTAGTAAAAATGCATATGAAAAAACTTGGTTTTACTATGTAATTCAACTTACTGTACCACAAAACTAAAAAAAAAGACATGGTGAAACTAGACTAGTCAGTAGATACAAGTTAATCATAGTGGGTATGCAACTTAGAATTAGTGAGTATGCAACTTAGCACACGTGTGAAGCAACACAAAAAAATCACATGCAAAAAACAGATTTAGGTAAAAATGTGGAACTAGCCATTCTTCTATTCAATATACAACTTGGCTTTTATGTGGAACCATTAAAAAACGGCGACAAAAAAAAATGCACAACTTACTTATATGTATGCACCTTCGGAACAAAAATGATGCGCTACTTAGCAAATAAAAAGCCAAGTCAGTCCTAATGGTAGATAACTTAGACACCAGAACATGTAAAAAGTTCACTCGTGAGATGCAAAAAATTTAACTATAGTCCAACATGTATACCTCGCTTGCAAATTTCCGTGGCAACTTTGAAGATACAAATTCCTCCGCCCTGGTCATTCCCACAAAAAGAGAGTCTCTTAAACTTGCACCAATTGTTTCTTTCAACTTTTCATGCAAAACACAAAAACGAAGAAAAAAGACAGACCAC
The DNA here is from genome assembly GCF_022539505.1 of Lolium rigidum. Taxonomy (NCBI): domain Eukaryota; kingdom Viridiplantae; phylum Streptophyta; class Magnoliopsida; order Poales; family Poaceae; genus Lolium; species Lolium rigidum. The sequence goes on along the minus strand of NW_025900514.1, from coordinate 23,540 downwards.
CGTGTTAGTCAAAAACACAGTATATGATTAACTTACTCTAAGCTTCATTGGTTCAGAACACTTACTCTAAGCTTCCCAAACTCGCCATTGCCTTTAGAGTCCTTGCGCATAACATTTTGTATGAGCCTATCGTTCCATGCTGCAGCCCGAATGGGGCACTCTTCATCAGTTGCTACAGGCTCATCAACCACCAACGAATCGAGGTAAAGTATCTGCAAAAAACAGATAGAACATGATTTGGTTCAGGTAAGAAAGTTGGTATACTGAAAACACTATAGTGTGGTTCCAAAAAAATAAAAAGAAATTTGGTTTTGAAGTTTACCACTAGGTGATGCAGGCAACAACACACAGACTTCTTCTTCACTCCCATCTTCTTTACTTCAGCAATGATTTGATCAATTGCAAACTGTGCGAAGTTTAACCGGCGGAACTGATTGAGATCAAATAAACTGGTGTAACATCTGGGACTTATAGTTGGACTTGTTGTAGGGCTAATGAAACAGCTGATTACTCCCGCAAAATATGCACGGAGGAACTTCATATCTGCTGAACCTCCCATGTCTGAAATCATTTTGCACCAATCAACAAAGTCTGGTGCTGAACCACTTTCTATTCCATACTCTTCGTTCATGAACTTAATTGGTTCCGTTTCCATTTCATAACAAACAGGCATGCCTTCATTTCGGATCCCAAAAATCCTGGTGTAGCTGTCAGCGATGAACTTGGAATGCTCCCCCTACCAGGAATGGCAAGCTCGCTTCTTATGGGATCGAAGCATGAAAGCACCCACATACTCGGGTCAACGGGCATTTCTTTAGCTTCAACCTTTAACATTCCTCCCCAGCCCCATTCTTCAATGAGTTCCTTCGAGTCGGCACAAGTATCTTGTTAAGTTTAAACAACCTTGCAGGGGAAGCTCGATTCCTTCCAAGCTGAACATAACAGAAGGAATGTTAGTTGAAACCCAAAAAAACATTGAATTACGAAAAAAAAATATGTAAAAGATTAAAAGAGAAAAGTCCGTACAAAAAACTCACTACCTTAAAGCGTCGGGCAGCTGCAGGCTTCGGTGCTGCATTTCTGGATGGGTCAACAGAGTTCCTGGCTGCGAAAACATTTGGTGGAGCAGGTGCTGCTGCTGTTGAGATAGTTGTTTCTCGGACAACTCCAGAAACTTGTGGTAACCGTAGTCGGGACCGCTTATCATTATCCTTATTCATAATTTCAGAATTTTTGACACTGTAGAAATAGAGAGAAAATGCATTAGGCAACTAAAAAAAACTATGCAAACTATAAAATACCCAAAACAGCAATCAAACCCTTAAAAAATGTGGAACTACACACAAATGAAAACTTAAAAAAAACTAAAAAGTCTTTAGTTGCGATGCTAAGTTGCATAGACTAATGTTAATTTGCATAGCCACTATTGTTAAGCTGCATCCACTATATGCTACTGTGTTGAATTTTGTCAGAGGTATTATTGCCATTGCCGCCTCCGCCGATGCACGCTACTTATTTTGTTGGCCAGGGGTAAATTCAGGAGGAATGTGCTCTGCTGTTCCTCTAGGCACGAAGAGCAGTAACTTCCTTTCCTTTTTATTCCGATGGTAAATCTTTCCCTTTCCGTTGCCTGTGCCGAATTTATTAGCAGGAAGCAAATAAAACCTATATAAAAAACAAAAATTAAGTTGCATACTCAGTGTTGTTAAGTTGTATACCCACTATTGTTAAATTGTACACCACACTATGATTAAGTTGCATCCACTGTCCAAAAAAAAAATATATCACCACGTCTAAGTTGTACATCACTGCCACTATGTTGGCTACAAAAACAACTATAGTAAAGTTGCACACAACTACATGTGACAAAAAATGCAACTACATATGAACTTGAAAGTCCATGCCTACAGTTAGTACTAAATCGGCTACCATGATTTGTCAACTACCTTTTGTCTTGGATCACATATGAGCTAAGTTGCATTTTGCACCCCAATAAAAATTGTACACTCACAAAAAATCTGCTAAGTTAGTATTTTGGGGTATTTTATAGATGGTGAAATTCACAAATGTGCTAAGATGCATACCCCACAATTCCTAAGTTGTATACCTACTAATATTAAGTTGCACATCCCTACTAGTAATCCTCATAAAAAGTCTCTTCACCAAAAGCTCTGTACTAGACCTTGCTTTCAAAAATATGAGGCATCAACAAAGATGTTAATCAATGTTCTGACTATACAAATGAAATTGTTTTGCCCATACAGAAAAAAGAACAAAGTGAGCGTAGACGAAGCAGAAGGTAATGAAAAAACAGTGACTGATCTCTCCCTGGTATGCAACACAAGCAATCCAATTATCCCTGGTCTCAGCTGCAAATTTGCATCTGTGTAGCATGATCAAACATCACAAAGGAGTAGAAAAAATTGAACAGGTAGAGGTGCATTCCCCATCAACACGTATCGTCAGCACACAAAAAAATACAATCTACAGCTCGAACTCCTCCTCACGTAGTGCCATTTCTGCAGCCTCCTCATCATCATCATCGAGAGCAAAATTACTGGTTCCCTCTCAGCTGGCTTGAACATGTAGAAAACATGAAGATGTAGAAACGCCATGGTGGACACCTCCTCCGCGGCGACGCACCATGATTTGTTATGAAGTAACGCACCATTATCGTTTGTCGAAAAAGCCTACCATTGCATCTACCTTGTACATTATGATTTGGCACATGCGTTGCACACACAGCAAAAAATCAAGGGCAGTACCACCAGAACTATACGTCAGCAGCTACCAAGCAAAAAAGTCCTCAAGAGAAATTAATCCGTGATTGGCTCGAAATGGTCCTCAACAACCACGAAAATTAGTTCGTGATTGGCTCGAATTGGCTCGAATTGGTCCCCACGAAAGTAATTTTGCAGGGGACTACCTATGCATCGAATTGCTCGCTCCAAAAAAATGTACGAACAACAAGCAAAAATTAGCAGATGATGAAGCTAGAAAAAACCTCTGGGACGCCGAAACCTTGGTGACCTCGCACCCCGCCGACGACCGCACCTAGATCTCCCGCCTTGTTGATCCCCACCGCCGCGCTCAACACCGCGGATCTCGACGACTGGCTAATGGAGTGGCCGCGCACTCTCTGGTCGCGTCGACAGATGGAACACCTCGACGCACGCGACCTCCTCCCCCCTGCCGAAAATCGTCGCCGAACACCGACGGGGAAGCCTCACTCCCCGGCGCAGAGCTCGCCGCACTACCGCGCGGTTGGCGAAACTCCCAGCGTCCGAGATCACCGGCCTCCGCCAGCGAACGAGATCGCCGGCCTCCGCCAGCGAACGAGATCGCCGAGCTCCGCCACCAGCACCGAGAAACCCTAACGCGAGAGGGGATTTGGGATCGCGATGGAGAGAAAGAGGAAGAGAAAATGGAGGAGAAAACGTCGCGGGTCTGCCTCTCCGAATCGACAACAGAAGACGACAAAAACACAAGTGGGGATGGTCCGGGTTTCAGGTGCGAAACGGTCCGCGTCCAGGTGGGATCCGGTCGCCAGAGCCGCGTGAAATCCGTCCGTCAACAGCGAATCCAACGGCTCACGAGCGAGTGCTCGGTTTGACAGGGAGCATCCAAGCACTTTTTAGCAATTGGGATGTTTATAACTAGCTTATTTGTTGCGTGATTTCTTTGCAATTCCAACCACAGAGCACTGAGGATTCACTGGCTAAAACCCCATTTATAAATATATACATTCGGATGCGAGTGCGCAAGTGTGCTGCCAGCGCTAGCGACTAGTCTTCTTCTTCACGGAAAATATCTCTAGCTAGGGTGCAAGGAATTCATCCAAGAGTTAGTGAGAGTGTGACATCCGTGGGTGTCCAAAGGTGGCTAGTGGTGCACAGATGAATGGATACTTAATTGGCGTTGTGATACCACTTGCAGTTTAACCTGCCATACGTTCCTCGGATGGTCCCATCGGCGTCTCCTATCCAACTTTTTTGGAGCAATTATTGGAGTATTTGGTCTTAGGTTTGTTTTTAGTTAATGGAACATAGCTATTCCACTAGTTGGCATTGAATTGGTGAGGAGCCTTTACCCGAAAAGGAAAGAAAAGAGTTGGTGAGGATCAGTGCGGAAGGACGGAAATAATCTGAGGTAGAACGAACTCTTTAAAAGTAATGCAAAAAAAACTAAAATAGTTCTGAGACATTAATGCTATATATAAGTAGAAGCATATGTGGTTATAAGTAGAACCTACAAACACGAAAAGTCTCTTTGGCACATGAGCTCCAGTGATCCTAGTATTTAAAAAACATATTTCTGTAATTCCAAAAAATCTGAAATTAAATACGTACATATTTATAAACATTCCGAAGGTATGCTGTAAATTTCGGATGAAAATATGCTGTATTTTGAGCTATACGAAAAAGAAAAATTTCTGACAAAAATCTAAAGTTTCCATCCCTACAAATTTGTTATTTTTCCTCAGCTCAAAATACAAGAAAATTTCTACCAAAAATTTACACGAGTACTCAGAACATCTGTATGTATTTGTGGAATAAAATTTATAATTATTTGAAACATATAAATATATTTTTTAAATATTACAAAAATCAGGAGCACTGGCACCTGGGTGCACCAAATCTGCTCTCCTACAAACATACCAATAGTGCTAGCTCAATGGCAAGCTTTACCTTTTTCTTTTGAAATTTGTTAATACACAGATGAAAATATTTAATCTGTTGATCAAGCGCTCGCTCGATGCGCAACTTAGTCTTGATAATCTTTATCATTGGGGAATCTTTTCAATATCGTCGAATGAAACATGATGTGTCTTTTAAAAATCAAGAAATCTCCAAAATCTTTAATTCCCCGTATATGAATAATGAATAGCGCAACCTTATCTTGCATATAGTAAAGTCCATGATAAATCTATGTAACACAAGGTATCTTATTCACACTAAACCTGGAAAATGAGTCCACATTTTTGGTACCTAGTCCCTGATTTCGATTCGAAGTCTGTTTCGCGTGTGTTCATTAAAAGCATACCTTTCTCATACTGTGTTCATTTTCAATGTATGACCATTCAAATTGTTCACAAAAATGTATGAATTTAAATATATTCACTAAAAATCAAGGTAGGGGACTTACCCTAGTGGGAGCTTCGCCCCTGATGAGAACTAAGGTGATACTAGTATAAAACAAATGTATGCATTCTCATATTCCTGTGACTAATGCCCTAATATGCACAGGCAGCCACGTAACCGAAAGGAATTGTATTCAACTTATAACATCTGTGATAGCATGCATGAATCTTCGGCTATATGGCGTGCCAAAGTTTAGTGCGTCTCGTCGCGCCAAACTTGTCAATGCTACCTCTGGATACTATGTTCTACTAATCCGTGGAGAATGGTCTAGCTTACATTTTCCAGAGAAAAGATAACATCGCCAATAAATCAAGGACATCGCAGATACTACCTCCTATCCGATTTAATCAACGAGAGATTGTACGTAGCCTTGCTTTTTTTTTTCCACATCGATCTTTCCCGATCAGAGGTAGTATTAGATAAAGAACCTAAACTGGCAGCATACTTCATCTTACCAAAATGGTTTGAAATAAATTGGCAAAAAACCCTGGCCTTTTGTGACACACACACATTCAGAAGCTCCAGTTATCCCAACCTCTCGGCTTTGATCCTCCTATCCTACCCAGAATCACAGTTTCTCCCGTTTTGATCTTCCTACCCAGCATCGCTCCTCCCATCGGAGGTTATGCATGCGCTTCAAGGAGCTATTCATCCTGCCCAAGCCAAGAAACAACAGGGTAGCTGTCGAGTGTCCTAAGTTCAAAGGGCAGGGTCGGGTTTGAAGCTGATGCATGTCGTAAGATCAAGAAAAGACATGGTCCAAGGTTTGAAGCTGATGAATAGGTACTAGCTATGCAGGGCTTAAGCGGGCTGATGGCTGATGCATAGGTACTAGCTATTCAGGACTTAAGCGGGCTGGCGGCTGATGCACCAAAAACGAACTTTAAAACCCACTTTTGGTCCATCAGCAACAACAGCGTGTGAAACAATAACAGTGGAACTGCAAAACTACCGTGGCAGGCCAAGCAAAGTAACAAATAAACCACACCCAACACATGCCATTCATTCAAGACTTCCTGCAAGCTTGCATGCTCTGATAACTATACACCTAAGAACCCATTGCATGCAATAGTAGCAATAGAGCATTCACAAGCATCCAAAATTTCTAGATAACGGCCCTGCAAACTGTTTCTAGAATCAAAATGCGAAAAAGCAAAATACAAGGCGGTTGACGATTCCTGAAACCAGACTTCAAAAGCAGCACTCACAAACCAGCTGGATCTGCACCCTTCAAAAGCCTCCAATGTGCTGAAAAAACAGGACTGAATGAATATAAACTGCAAGCAACTGTAACCGCTTGCTAATAATGCAAACTGCAAGCAACTGAATAGAAATGCTTGCAAATTGTGAAGTTGTTATATTTATATTTTTTACGAGTTACCATGTCCCAGCTATCTCAACTGATACAAATTACCACAACTTGCCAGTACAAATACACCATTCACTCGAATGAATGTCATGCCAATACCATGACATTCTAATGTAATTGTGGCAAAGTATGCATGAGCTAGAAAGAATGATGTAACACATAAAAACAAGTTTCAAGTTGTTCACTTACATTCCCGAGTATTACTTTTGGATGACATCTCCACAACCCCTTGAATATAAGGGAGCTAATTTTTATTTGCTCTTAACCATTCAACGAAGTTGTCTAAAATTAAAGGCCAGGCTTGGTCTTCATCATAATTGTCAAGCGATGGGAAGTTTATCTGAATAAGAAGTGATGCAAAACGTCAATATTGTGAGAAGGAAATGATGTTAAGGATTATCTCCTATGAACAAAAACATAAACAAATGGAAAAACTATGCTGCATAGGGTGATTTCGAACATGACCTCATTGCAGAACCGAAGAAATCCCATCCACTGATCCATGTTTATAACCTTGTACTCGTTTTGGTACTGAAGCACAAAATAACATAAATAAGTACATCAACCAAAATATAAGTCCTCCTAAAGAAATGGGAGCAAGTGCAATCAATCATTACCTTGAGGTAATTAATAAGTTTCTCGACTTGGGGGCGGAACTGCAAGCCCAATACTAGATTCAGCAACTCACAAGCAACTGGTATTTCAATACACTTCTTCTTATCCTCTGATCACAACCAAGGTAAGCATTAGCAGAAGTAGGAACAAATAATGTGTGTGAAAAGAATATCAGGTGAGACTACCTGTGAGGCAATAACGGAAAGCAAACTGATAGAAATCCTGGAAATTAGTAGGCCTTGTAACCTGGTTTGTGAAGATCACATTATTAGCAAGCGGTTACAGTACAACTGAATATCATAATTTAGTGATAGCTTGTTGTTCCATTCAATCACGAGCCTTTGGCAATTGAATTCTTTTCAACTTAACTTGGTAGGGTTCACCATAGGTTATTCCCCCTTAACCAATACAAACCTTTCAAATATATTTAATTGTTAATTACATTCTTATGAACTACTCACTTCTTGGGTCAGTTCTGGGAACGCCTTCTTCAGCTTACTAATACTATCAGCTCGCAGAGCTTTCATGCCAGTTCTCCACTCATCCTGTAAACAGAGTATTGCCAGTCAAAACACAAAATGGCTATGATATTATAGTGATAAATATTTTTGACAGTTTAAAAATAATGCATACCAGAGTAAAATAACCTTGCTTTTCACAGCCCATTTTCCTGACACACATATGCCATTTAGTATTAGATATTAAGTAAGAAAGAGATGGACAGCATTAGGCATGTTTAGAGAACAGTGGCGTACCATGCTAACATCAGAATCCGAACATCGGTATGGGGAACATCAAGATGAGAGCAAAGTGTTTCGATGCCTTCTGGGCTGTTCCAGTAAGTTAGAACACAAATCATTCATGTGTAATAGCATCACAGAAAATAAAACAACAAATAACTACATTAAAATGGTATGTGACTAATGAATGAGCTTACACAGTAAGAAATTAAGCATTGACAATTATTACATCAATATTTATAGTGATTCACATAAAACAGCTCTTGTTTTAATATGGGTGCTAATCCACTATTTAGGAGGTATATCTAAAACTTCCATCTAAATATAAGGAGGACCATATGAGCAGCAAAAATAAAGGCAGACACGTGTTTGAGAAAACTGTGAAAGAACTTACTCAATCATGCCGGATGAGCTGTCGGCATAAGTATAGAAAAGTTGGTCAATCCGTTCTACTTCCTTGGAAACAGCTTTAGTGGGACCTGGAAATATATGGCAATGTTACTACAAATAGACCTAAGTAACATGCGGTTCACTGTCAATATACATAGCATGTAACACATTAAATAATTTAGCATAATAATATGCAGCATATGACAGAATTTTGTAGAAGGAGCAAAAACAAGGACATGGTCAATTAACTGAATAACATGACAATAACAAACAAGATCTTATCAAATGATTGGTCCCTAACAAAACAAGGACAAGGTCGATTAACTGAATAACATGACAAGTGTCAATATATTGGATCATCTAGAGTCCCAATCACATTATGGAATAGATTCTCAAGGTAGCCTTAGTACACAATAATCAGAACCCCGAAAAGGAACATGTACATGTCTTCGTAAGTAGTCAAGGTACGCAAACACACCACACCCACATTCTTACACCCAGATGGATAAGGAACGATTTTTCAAGTAATACAGAAAGAAAAGGAATCAGTGCATCTCACCACGTTGTGCTTTCCCGCTGGTCAGATTTGTACTGACTCCTTTTCTTTTTCTGTTTTGTTTTTCATTTACTTGTTCCTCACCTAAATATAATGGTTTGCTTAGTACTCATTCAGATATACATACCCTCAAAAGAGAATATGAGAGCTCCTACTCCAACCCATTAGGAAAGAAGATAGCACAAGAATAATTAAAGCTAAGATAAAATCATGACACAAACATTTTAACCTAAAAAAGAAAACCAACTAAGAAAAAAGTTTGAGCCAGTGGGCAACTATTTTAGAGTTACTGATGAAACTTCAAGTTACACACACACACAACTACAAGTTAAGCTTGTCAATATATATTTGCTGGGGTGATTCAGAATTACAAAATGGCACTAAAAACTCATGAGAGCGGCAAAGGAATCCCCAAATGAATGGGAGAAGAACACCAAACAGACAAGTTGAGATGAACCGAAACCGATAAAAGGAGAAAGTGAAGTAATCGCTTGGCAGATGGACAGCACAATACGTAGTGAGTATATTGTTCAAAAATAGTATATGATAGGAACAGCTACAAGATGACTGGGAATAACTAATCTTGCTGATTATTACATTAAAAGAAACTGAAGGTTGTACTCTAGTGCATGCATTGACAGTTAATTACTTTATGACTGGCATATTGGTGTAGTGCAGCATAATCTCTAGTGCCTTCCAGTTCAGTTGCTATCAGGACTAAGCACAGATGATGTGCTCATCTCCTTTCATTGTCTTTGAGATCATGGTCTTCTAACAATCTCTTTTCCTTAGTACATATTGTCAATATATACTGTAATTGATATGCCATACAAACCTACTAAACTAAGAAAACCTTAATTTAAATGTATATAGAGGGTAGTACAAAAGCATGCCTAATTGATTAGTTTGAATGATGGAATTGTTTTTTACAGTATTCACCATAGTTCCAGGCTATGATTTCTATCTCAATCAGGTGCATACAGATTTACAACAGAAGGTACACGGGGAACTTAGGGTGATAATGACCGAACCAGAAGAGCAGAACAGGATATCAGTAAATAGCTGATCTCTGGCTATGGTCACAAACAGTACTGGCATAGGTAATCGAATAATTAAACCTGTCAATGGCCATCTATTTACACTAGGAACCTAAATCTACAGGCGAATCGACACCCAGTTCTGCAGCAATCCAAGATTGGACACCCTTCTCTTACCGTCACATCAAATTGCAAAACCCTCCATCTACCCCCGACCTTTGCGATCTCGTAACTAGCGATCCGAACGACTGATACCGAGTCGTACCTGGTACGCTCCCACACGGCACAACTCGAGATTGGATCTTCCCGAGGAAAAGCACCACATCGAATCTCGCAGGAGAGCAACCGGACCCGGGACCCGCCGAGCACTACCGGCGCGACGGGGCCTCGCAGGCAGCCTAATCACGGGACCAAAAAAGAAAGACAGCGATGGGGAAGGATCCGGGAGGTTTACCGGCCGCGGCGGACGACGACGACTTCTTGGAGGAGCGCCTCATGGTGGCCCGCCCTCTCGCCTTCTTCTTCCCGAGCGGATTCGGAGGAACGCCTCTGCCGGGTGCTTCTCCCCTGCGCGCGGTGGAGCCGCCGAGTTATCGCCGCTGCTCTGGTCTGGGTTGAGAGTTGGACGAGTTTGGTGTCGAGGGGAGAGGAACCAAGAGGTAGAGCCCCCTTTTCTTTATAAGGATTCGGCCTGCCTGGCTACGATACGTACTGGGCCCCACGCGCGCTGGATACCTGGGCCGACACGGTTTCCGCTTCCGGATGGAAATCTCCTTCGTCTTCCTTGGGAATTTGGATGTTCAGCGATGCGATACCCTACGGTCTCCGCCCTTCTGTTGCAACATTTTGATTTGGAAGGAATTTGAATGTTAAGAAGAGCTTGAGTTGTATTCCGTCTAGATGTCATGATTGGTTTCTTGATACGATACGGGTAGCCAGAGATGAGCAGGGAGAAAACAATAGAGGAGAACCGGGGGAAAACAGTGGCAAACACAAACATCGTTGGATATTAAATATGGAAGCCCGTGAGGTAACAGGACCTTGCCTCTTCATTCAGTTACCACTTTTTAGTGAACTTCTTTACCTAACCCCTTCCCCGTGCGGCAGCGTCACCTATTCTCCCATCCACCGACGGTGCTTCGGAGTGGCAACGGTCGGCACAGACCGCGGCGGATGCAGGAGGGCTCTGGTCTGGGACGAGATGAGCTCGGATGGACATCCTCCTTTGCAGCGGCTGCACCTCGTCGGCCGTAGCGACGACAAGAGATGGTCCTCCTAGGCCAACTTCGCGGCACGAGGAAGCCGGGGGCAGCCCCAAGCATGGTGGTTGTGGCTTCCCTCCTCCACCGGAGGTGGTTGGCCGGCTGGCTATGGCTGATCCTTGATCCCACTTTCAGTACCGGCGGTAAGTTGGGGAGGCGCGGCTGCCTGTGAAACCCGTGCTATGACCTTGGTCATGGCGAGCGATGGCGGTGTCTTCACGCCGTTACCTAGTTAAAGGCATCATTGTTTTAGCTAACATGTACTTTCTCGTGTTGCTCCAGGGGAACTCTAGATCCGAGTGTTCTAGATTGGACGACGGCTCGTTGGGCGTCGCTCTCCCTCTTGAGGCATCATTTTTTGAGCACATGTTGCAGGGTGGAGGCAAGAAGATGGAGCGGTGTACATCTACCTCATCGACGACGGTGAGTTTCGGCGACATGCATGGTGCAGCAAGATCTCGGTGTTGGACGTGATTTGATGGACTCGCGTAGGACGGAGGCGTTGTCTAGCCTAGTGGTGGCATCCATGGCAGGCCTGGTGAGGGCTACGGATCTTGCCCTGAAGTGGGATCAACAACGACAATGATGACTTCTGCAATCTGTGCGTAAGTTGCTGATGGCGTTGGGACTCCAAGTGCAGAGTGTTGTGTCAGCGGAGTATTTTCCCCACAAGTGTAACTTGAGGGTTTATATCGAACTCTCGGGGAATAGCGTAAAGAGTTATCTCTCCTTCTCTTCTTCTAGCAGTCCTGCAAAATAAAATAAAGCCTTGTGTCCCCAACTCCACCGTGTGGCAAGCACAAGGTTTCGTGTAAGTAAAAATAAATAAAGTAATAACTAAAGTAAGTAAACTAAGCAAATGAAATAAACTAAGTAAAAGCGGTAAATGTTTGTTTGTTTTGGGGTTTTGAGTGCAAATAAGAAATAAAAGTAATTTTGTATTTTCAAATTAAAATAGTACTACAAATAAAAAATAAGATAAAAGTGATGGAAAGGTGTTTCTTATGATTAAAATTGGACCGGGGTTCATGGGTTCACTTGCCTATTCTCTCTTTAAAGTTGTAGTGGATAATAACAATTCATCAGTGAGATATGAAGACAATAACTCTAACATGGATAAGATAAGCATTCATATGGGCACCACGTCCTAACATAGAGATGATGCAACACATCTCTCTTACACTCCACAAGATAGGAATGAACTTCAAGCAATCTTGTATTAAGAATTAACAGATTATAGCTATAAGAACTTTGACATGATGTTTGAATATCAAAGAAACTACCTTGAACAAACAAGAACATTGTCACGTAATGAACATAGCACATGCATTCACTTTATCCCTAGTGAGTTAGCAAAAGAAAAGGCAAAACCATAATAGATCATAAATTTGTTGTCACTATTCAATCACTAAAACCATGCTATTTCATCTAACACACATCACCCCACACACGTTCTTGCATACAAGTTAGATCAGAATCAATACTTAAGAACGGGGTACATAATATGCATCTCTCAATACATCTTACACAAAGTATAGCAAAATCTCATAGTATCATATCATAGAATAAAGATTCACCACATAGTTATTACAAATATGACCATAATCATATTGGTAGCTCATATGGCACTAAGAACAATGAAGAACATGAGAGAAATAGATCAAGATACTGCCACAAACCCGTAGTCCAGAGGTGGACTACTCCCCCTTGATCATGGCGATGATGAGGAAGACGTTAGAGAAGGTGGAGATCCCCCCAATGGTGATCTCGGCGGAGTTTCCCCTTCAAATCTTCGCTACTTTAGCCTCTGTTTTTGTGTTTCTATCTTCCTGCGGCGTGATACGTCTCCGACGTATTGATAATTTCTTATGTTCCATGCCACATTATTGATGATATCTACATGTTTTATACACATTATATGTCGTATTTATGCATTTTCCGGAACTAACCTATTGACGAGATGCCGAAGTGCCAGTTCCTGTTTTCTGCTGTTTTTGGTTTCAGAAATCCTAGTAAGGAAATATTCTCAGAATTGGACGAAATCAACGCCCAGAGTCTTATAATTGGACGAAGCTTCCAGAACACCCGAGAGCCGCCGCCATCGCGAAGCCAAGATCTGGGGGACAGGAGTCTCTGTTCCGGCACGCCGCCGGGACGGGGAAGTGCCCCCGGAAGGCTCCTCCATCGACACAACCGCCATCTCCATCAACGCTGTTGTCTCCCATGAGGAGGGAGTAGTTCTCCATCGAGGCTCGGGGCTGTACCGGTAGCTATGTGGTTAATCTCTCTCCTATGTACTTCAATACAATAATCTCATGAGCTGCCATACATGATTGAGATTCATATGATGATGCTTGTAATCTAGATGTCATTATGCTAGTCAAGTGGGTTTTACTTATGTGATCTCCGGAGACTCCTTGTCCCACGTGTGTAAAGGTGACAGTGTGTGCACCGTGTGGGTCTCTTAGGCTATATTTCACAGAATACTTATTCATTGTTATGAATGGCCTTGTGAAGTGCTTATTTATATCCCTTTATGATTGCAATGTGTTTTGTATCACAATTTATCTGTGTGCTACTCTAGTGATGTTATTAAAGTAGTTTATTCCCCGCACGGTGTAATGGTGACAGAGTGTGTGCATCGTGTAGTACTTGGCGTAGGCTATGATTGTGATCTCTTGTAGATTATGAAGTTAACTATTGCTATGATGGTATTGATGTGATCTATGCCTCCTTTCGTAGTGTGAAGGTGACAGTGTGCATGCTATGTTAGTACTTGGTTTGGTTATGTTGATCTGTTATGCACACTAAGGTTATTTAAATATGAACATCGAATATTTTGGAGCTTGTTAACTCCGGCATTGAGGGTTCGTGTAATCCTACACAGTTAGTGGTGTTCATCATCCAACAAGAGAGTGTAGAGTCTAGCATTTATCTATTTATTTTGTTATGTGATCAATGTTGAGAGTGTCCACTAGTGAAAGTATGATCCCTAGGCCTTGTTCCTAAATATCGCTACCGCTGCTTGTTTCTTGTTTTATCGCATTCGTACTTCCTGCAACATTACCACCATCAACCACACACCAGCAAGCACTTTTCTGGCGCTGTTACTACTGCTCATACTTATTCATACCACCTGTATTTCACTATCTCTTCGCCGAACAAGTGCACCTATTAGGTGTGTTGGGGACACAAGAGACTTCTTGCTTTGTGGTTGCGGGGTTGCATGAGAGGGATATCTTTGACCTCTTCCTCCCCGAGATCGATAAACCTTGGGTGATCCACTTAAGGGAAACTTGCTCGCTGTTCTACAAACCTCTGCTCTTGGAGGCCCAACACTGTCTACAAGAATAGAAGCACCCGTAGACATCAAGCACTTTTCCGGCGCCGTTGCCGGGGAGGAAAGGTAAAAGGCACTCATACTCCGGTCCCGGGTAAAAGTACTTTTCTCGGCGCCGTTGTGTGTGTGCTCGAAGCTATTTCCTTTAGATCCTGCAATTGCATCTTTTTGTTTCTTGTTTACACTAGTTTGGCATAATGGACAACAATGAGCTTCTTATTCTATTTCCTGATTTAAGACATGGATGGTTTGATGCGAAAATTAAAAAACCCATGGAACATATTAGTATGAACACTTTGAATACCATTGTTGCTAATGATATAGAAAGTTCTAAGCTTGGGGAAGCTGGTTTTGATGAGCATGATATTTTTAGTCCCCCAAGCATTGAGGAGAAAATTTACTTTGATGATACTTTGCCTCCTATTTATGATGATTATAATGATAGTAGTCTTTTAGTACCGCCTGTTATGGAGGATAAATTTGATTATGATTATAATATGCCTCCTATATTTGATGATGAGAATAATAATGATAGCTACTTTGTTGAATTTGCTCCTACTACAATTAATAAGAATAACTATGCTTATGTTGGGAGTAGTACTAATTTTATGCATGAGACTCATGATAAGAATGCTTTATGTGATACTTATATTGTTGAGTTTGCTCATGATGCTACTGGATATTATTATGAGAGAGGAAAATATGGTTGTAGAAATTTTCATGTTACTAAAACACCTCTCTATATGCTGAAATTTTTGAAGTTACACTTGTTTTATCTTTCTATGCTTGTTGCATCATGCTTCATGAATTTGTTTATTTACAAGATTCCTTTTCATAGGAAGCATGTTAGGCTTAAATGTGTTTTGAATTTGCCTCTTGATGCTCTCTTTTGCTTCAAATACTATCTCTTGCGAGTGCATCATTAAAACTGTTGAGCCCATCTTAATGGCTATAAAGAAAGAACTTCTTGGGAGATAACCCATGTGTTTATTTTACTACAGTAATTTTGTTTTTTATTTTGAGTCTTGGAAGTTGTTACTACTGTAGCAACCTCTCCTTATCTTAGTTTTATTGCATTGTTGTGCCAAGTAAAGTCTTTGATAGTAAGGTTCATACTAGATTTGGATTACTGCGCAGAAACAGATTTCTTGCTGTAACGAATCTGGGCCTAATTCTCTGTAGGTAACTCAGAAAATTATTCCAATTTACGTGAGTGATCCACAGATATGTACGAAACTTTCATTAAATTTGAGCATTTTCATTTGAGAAAGTCTGGTGCCTCAATAAAATTCGTCTTTACGGACTGTTCTGTTTTGACAGATTCTGCCTTTTATTTCGCATTGCTTCTTTTGCTATGTTGGATGGATTTCTTTGTTCCATTACCTTCCGAGTAGCTTTGGGCAATGTCCGAAGTGTTAAGAATGATTGTGTCACCTCCGAACATGTGAATTTTTGATTATGCACTAACCCTCTAATGAGTTTGTTTCGAGTTTGGTGTGGAGGAAGTTTTCAAGGGTCAAGAGAGGAGGATGATATACTATGATCAAGAAGAGTGAAAAGTCTAAGCTTGGGGATGCCCCCGTGGTTCACCCCTGCATATTTCAAGAAGACTCAAGCATCTAAGCTTGGGGATGCCCAAGGCATCCCCTTCTTCATCGACAACTTATCAGGTCACTTCTCTTGAAACTATATTTTTATTCCATCACATCATATGTACTTTACTTGGAGCGTCTGTTTGTTTTTGTTTTTTGTTTTTGTTTGAATAAATGCTTGTGTGGGAGAGAGACACGCTCCGCTGGTTCATATGAACACATGTGTTCTTAGCTCATAATGTTCATGGCGAAGGTTGAACTGCTTCGTTAATTGTTATATGGTTGGAAACGGGAAATGCTACATGTGGTAATTGATAGAATGTCTTGAATAATTTGATACTTGGCAATTGTTGTGCTCATGTTTAAGCTCTTGCATCATATACTTTGCACCCATTAATGAAGAAATACATAGAGCTTGCTAAAATTTGGTTTGCATAATTGGTCTCTCTAAGGTCTAGATAATTTCTAGTAAAGAGTTTGAACAACAAGGAAGACGGTGTAGAGTCTTATAATGTTTACAATATGTCTTTTATGTGAGTTTTGCTGCACCGGTTTATCCTTGTGTTTGTTTCAAATAACCTTGCTAGCCTAAGCCTTGTATCGAGAGGGAATACTTCTCATGCATCCAAAATCCTTGAGCCAACCACTATGCCATTTGTGTCCACCATACCTACCTACTACATGGTATTTCTCCGCCATTCCAAAGTAAATTGCTTGAGTGCTACCTTTAAATAATTCAAAATTTATCACCTCTGATTTGTGTCAATGTTTTATAGCTCATGAGGAAGTATGTGGTGTTTATCTTTCATTCTTGTTGGGCAACTTTCACCAATGGACTAGTGGCTTCATCCGCTTATCCAATAATTTTGCAAAAAGAGCTGGCAATGGGATTCCCAGTCCCAAATTAATTAACACTCCTTCATGGTATGAGATTGTTGGCAGGCACCCGAGGATTCGGTTAGCCATGGTTTGTGAAAGAAAGGTTGGAAGGAGTGCCACCCAAAAATAAAAATAATTCATGGGAGCCGCTCTTTGAAGGTTTGTCTGGCAAGGGGGTTAGAGTGCCCACTACCATTCGTTGACAACAACAAACACCTCTCAAAATTTTACTTTTATGCTCTCTTTATGTTTTCAAAACCAAAGCTCTAGCACAAATATAGCAATCAATGCTTCCCTCTGCGAAGGGAGGGCCATTCTTTTACCTTTTATGTTGAGTCAGTTCACCTATCTCTCTCCACCTCAAGAAGCAAACACTTGTGTGAACTGTGCATTGATTCCTACATACTTGCATATTGCACTTGTTATATTACTTTACATTGACAATATCCATGAGATATACATGTTATAAGTTGAAAGCAACCGATGAAACTTAATCTTCCTTTGTGTTGCTTCAATACCTTTACTTTGATTTATTGCTTTATGAGTTAACACTTATGCAAGACTTATTGATGCTTGTCTTGAAAGTACTATTCATGAAAAGTCTTTGCTTTATGATTCAGTTGTTTACTCATGTCATTACCATTGTTTTGATCGTTGCATTCATTACATATGCTTACAATAGTATGATCAAGGTTATGATGGCATGTCACTCCAGAAATTATCTTTGTTATCGTTTACACTGCTCGGGACGAGCAGAACTAAGCTTGGGGATGCTGATACGTCTCCGACGTATCGATAATTTCTTATGTTCCATGCCACATTATTGATGATATCTACATGTTTTATACACATTATATGTCGTATTTATGCATTTTCCGGAACTAACCTATTGACGAGATGCCGAAGTGCCAGTTCTGTTTTCTGCTGTTTTTGGTTTCAGAAATCCTAGTAAGGAAATATTCTCGGAATTGGACGAAATCAACGCCCAGAGTCTTATAATTGGACGAAGCTTCCAGAACACCCGAGAGCCGCCGCCATCGCGAAGCCAATATCTGGGGGACAGGAGTCTCGTTCCGGCACGCCGCCGGGACGGGGAAGTGCCCCGGAAGGCTCCTCCATCGACACCACCGCCATCTCCATCAACGCTGCTTGTCTCCCATGAGGAGGGAGTAGTTCTCCATCGAGGCTCGGGGCTGTACCGGTAGCTATGTGGTTAATCTCTCTCCTATGTACTTCAATACAATAATCTCATGAGCTGCCTTACATGATTGAGATTCATATGATGATGCTTGTAATCTAGATGTCATTATGCTAGTCAAGTGGGTTTTACTTATGTGATCTCCGGAGACTCCTTGTCCCACGTGTGTAAAGGTGACGAGTGTGTGCACCGTGTGGGTCTCTTAGGCTATATTTCACGGAATACTTATTCACTGTTATGAATGGCATAGTGAAGTGCTTATTTATATCCCTTTATGATTGCAATGTGTTTTGTATCACAATTTATCTGTGTGCTACTCTAGTGATGTTATTAAAGTAGTTTATTCCTCCTGCACGGTGTAATGGTTACAGTGTGTGCATCGTGTAGTACTTGGCGTAGGCTATGATTGTGATCTCTTGTAGATTATGAAGTTAACTATTGCTATGATGGTATTGATGTGATCTATGCCTCCTTTCGTAGTGTGAAGGTGACGAGTGTGCATGCTATGTTAGTACTTGGTTTGGTTATGTTGATCTGTTATGCACTCTAAGGTTATTTAAATATGAACATCGAATATTGTGGAGCTTGTTAACTCCGGCATTGAGGGTTCGTGTAATCCTACACAGTTAGTGGTGTTCATCATCCAACAAGAGAGTGTAGAGTCTAGCATTTATCTGTTTATTCTGTTATGTGATCAATGTTGAGAGTGTCCACTAGTGAAAGTATGATCCCTAGGCCTTGTTCCTAAATACGCATCTGCTTGCTTGTTTACTGTTTTACTGCATCTGTACTTCCTGCAACATTACCACCATCAACCACACGACAGCAAGCACTTTTCTGCCGCCGTTACTACTGCTCATACTTATTCATACCACCCGTATTTCACTATCTCTTCGCCGAACTAGTGCACCTATTAGGTGTGTTGGGGACACAAGAGACTTCTTGCTTTGTGGTTGCGGGGTTGCATGAGAGGGATATCTTTGACCTCTTCCTCCCCGAGATCGATAAACCTTGGGTGATCCACTTAAGGGAAACTTGCTGCTGTTCTACAAACCTCTGCTCTTGGAGGCCCAACACTGTCTACAAGAATAGAAGCACCCGTAGACATCACGGCGCTCTCCTCCCGAGAACTCTTCGGGGTCATATATATAGTGTTTTTAGGTCAAAATATGTCGGTGGGCGAAAGAGTCAAGCGATTTCGATGATTGACAGCCAAAAGAGAGGGGGTGGCACGCCCTACATGTTTGGGTGCGCCACCTGGGATCTTTTGGGCCTCAGGCCTCTCTCCAGGTGTGCTTCCAGGGCCAAGGGTGCTTCTCCGGATGAAAAAATGAAGCTCCAAAAATCATAGCTCAATTTGACTCTGTATAGGTGTCTGAAAGTGAAAAATACACAAAACAGGGAATTCTTGTTCTGCAGAGTTATAAACCAAATAAAGGGGGTCATTGGCGAATCCCCATAAAACAATCTAAAACATGGTATTATCATCATATATGTTGCAAAATTGTGGGAATTCATTCTAATAAAGGACAAAGTTCATATATGCATTTTACATGCATCAACATCCCCAAGCTTAACCTACAGTCGTCCCGAGCATAAAGGTGATAAAATTAACATGAAATTTGGAATTTATTATGTTGCTTCTAAGTAATCATGCAAAGTCTTACAAGTTTCAGTCAATAAATAATGACAATAAGTAACATTAACTCATAAAGTGATAACTCTTACATTCTACGAAGCATGCATAATAGTAAATAACATTGTAAGAAAATGAATGATAAGTATTATGAATCATAAAGCATGCTTGGGAAAATCCTAAAGAGATTGATTGGAAGAATATTTATCCTCTCTTTTGTTTCTTTTTGATACTCTTGACTCTTGACCATAAGAAAGTAAGTAGGGAATATATGTGCTAAACCTTCAACAAAATAAAAACTAAAGAGAGCATAAACCAAGTTTTAAGATGTGCAATTCATGTCAACTATACTTGTCGTTGCCTAATCGACGGTACCTCGGAGGAGGGATCCTCACGAGGGGGAGAAGAAGTAGGGGCCATAGGGCGGAGTGCACACGGGACGGTGGTACGCGAGTTACCCAGCTTCGGAACACCTGCATGATGACGGGGCCTACTGCTGCTTGTCTGGAATTATCTGGGCGCTTTCGCGTTGTTACAATGAGTTGTGGTTGTGCCTCTAGGGCTCCCAGGATCCGGCTTATAAAGGCGCACGGATCTAGGGTTTACATGAAGAGTCCTAGCCGGATTACAGGTAGCCTAACTACGGTACAATGTCTTGCCGTGTACTCCACATCATACTACTCTCTTATTGGATAAAGAACTCAAATTCATTGGGCAAGTGTGCAAAAGCACACCTCAAAGGCGTATTCCCAAGTACTAATAAACACCCCACACCGCCACCGTGAGCATTCAGGAGGTACTAACACACCACAATTCATAAGGGAGTTACACACGGCGCACACACCGTCACCATTACACCGAGGTCGCAGCAGTGAATCCCAAAGTTCACATAATTAAGCACTTGAATAGCATATGACATCTAGATTGCAAAGCCTATGATCACATAGATGAGCAAATAAGTACTACTCTCAAACACTCTCTTGTAAGGCATGCTCATGACACCATTGCATTGAAGTATGAGAGAGCAATGAACCACAGAGCTCCCGGTCAGAGCCGCAGCCTCGAGGAACAAGCTCCACAACTCATCAGCAGAGATGGGCAATGGCGAAGACGATGGCGGCGGCGTCGACGGCGATGACTGGGCACCTCGTCCCGCAGGAGTGCCGGAACAGACTTCGTCCCCCCTGACCTTCGGAGTTTCGCGTATGGCTGAGGCCCCGGGAGTAACATTCTACGAGTATCGTCAACTCGATGGCATAGGCTCTATGGTCGCGTAGAAGATCACAGGCCAGAGAGGCGAGCGCACAGGGCTGCCTGGGTAGAGCCCACACCTATAGGGCGGCGCGCCTACTTCTAGGCCGCCTCTCCGGCCATCGGAGATCGGGTCCGTCTCGTGCGATGAAGATGGCTGGCTGGCTGCTTTGATTCCGAGGAGGACTGCCGGCGCAACAGCCCTTCGTGCACCGGCGTAGCAGAAACAGGAACCGACACGCATCTTGCTAATAGGTCAGCCCCGGAAAAGTGCATACCTCAGCGAGTGTGCGGCGGACTACGGAGGTCTTCGCTGCGAATAACTAGCATAGCAACTCACATGATATTCAACAAAGGTGTAATAGTTGATGGCGTCCCTGATGGCGTGTATTTCACACGCTCGTTGGGCAACCCCAAGAGGAAGGTATGATGCGCACAGCAGCAAGTTTTCCCTCAGAAAGAAACCAAGGTTTATCGAACCAGGAGGAGCCAAGAAGCACGTTGAAGGTTGATGGCGGCGGGATGTAGTGCGGCGCAACACCGCAGATTCCGGCGCCAACGTGGAACCCGCACAACACAACCAAAGTACTTTGCCCCAACGAAACAAGTGAGGTTGTCAATCTCACCGGCTTGCCGTAACAAAGGATTAACCGTATTGTGTGGAAGATGATTGTTTGCAGAGAAAACAAGAAAAACAAGTATTGCAAGAGATTGTATTTCAAGAAAGAGAATTGGACCGGGTCCACAGCTCACTAGAGGTGTCTCTCCCATAAGACGAACAAGCATGTTGGGTGAACAAATTACAGCTTGGGCAATTGACAAATAAAGAGAGCATGACAATGCACATACATATCATGATGAGTATAGTGAGATTTAATTGGGCATTACGACAAAGTACATAGACCGCCATCCAACCGCATCTATGCCTAAAAAGTCCACCTTCAGAGTTATCATCCGAACCCCTCCAGCATTAAGTTGCAAAGCAACAGTACAATTGCATTAAGTATGGTGCGTAATGTAATCAACAACTACATCCTTAGACATAGCATCAATGTTTTATCCCTAGTGGCAACAAGCACAACACAACCTTAGAACTTTCTCGTCACCGTCCCATGTGTCAATGTAGCATGAACCCACTATCGAGCATAAGTACTCCCTCTTGGAGTTAAAAGCATCTACTTGGCCGCAGCATCTACTAGTAACGGAGAGCATGCAAGATCATAAACAACACATAAGCATAACTTTGATAATCAACATAACAAGTATTCTCTATTCATCGGATCCCAACAAACGCAACATATAGAATTACATATAGATGATCTTGATCATGATAGGCAGCTCACAAGATCCGACAATGATAGCACAATGGGGAGAAGACAACCATCTAGCTACCGCTATGGACCCATAGTCCAGGGGTAGACTACTCACTCATCACTCCGGAGGCGACCATGGCGGTGTAGAGTCCTCCCGGAGATGATTCCCCTCCCAGCAGGTGCCGGAGGCGATCTCCGTGGATCCCCCGAGATGGGATCGGCGGCGACGGCGTCTCGCAAGGTTTTCCGTATCGTGGCTCTCGCACCGGGGGTTTCGTCACGTGAGGCTTTAAGTAGGCGGAAGGGCAAGTCGAGAGGCGGCACGGGGGCCCACACCACAGTGGCCGCGCGCCAAGGGGGGCCGCGCCGCCCTAGGGTTTGGCTCCCCCGTGGCCCCTCTTCGTCTCGTCTTCGGTCTTCCGGAAGCTTCGTGAGAAAATAGGCCTCCGGGCTTTTATTTCGTCCAATTCCGAGAATATTTCTTTACTAGGATTTCTGAAACCAAAAACAGCGTAAAACAAAGAACTCGGCACTTCGGCATCTTGTTAATAGGTTAGTTCCGTAAAATGCACGAATATGACATAAAGTGTGCATAAAACATGTAGATAACATCAATAATGTGGCATGGAACACAAGAAATTATCGATACGTTGGAGACGTATCAGCATCCCCAAGCTTAGTTCTCGCTCGTCCCGAGCAGTAAAACGATAACAAAGATAATTTCTGGAGTGACATGCCATCATAAACTTGATCATACTATTTGTAAAGCATATGTAGAGAATGCAGCGATCAAAACAATGTGTATGACATGAGTAAACAAGTGAATCATAAAGCAAAGACTTTTCATGAATAGCACTTCAAGACAAGCATCAATAAGTCTTGCATAAGAGTTAACTCATAAAGCAATAATTCAAAGTAAAGGTATTGAAGCAACACAAAAGAAGATTAAGTTTCAGCGGTTGCTTTCAACTTGTAACATGTATATCTCATGGATATTGTCAACATAGAGTAATATAATAAGTGCAATAAGCAAGTATGTAGGAATCAATGCACAGCTCACACAAGTGTTTGCTTCTTGAGGTGGAGAGAAATAGGTGAACCGACTCAACATTGAAAGTAAAAGAATGGTCCTCATAGAGGAAAAGCATCGATTGCTATATTTGTGCTAGAGCTTTGATTTTGAAAACATGAAACAATTTTGTCAACGGTAGTAATAAAGCA
>NW_025900513.1:0-45729 GCF_022539505.1 Lolium rigidum | reverse complement strand
GGTCCCATTTTGCAGCAGCGGTCTCAACGTTTCCAAGGCGGCACGGAACCAAAAGAAAAATGAAGTAGCCGTGAAATCGGGGGTCAAAAAATTCCAAGAAGAAAGATTTCAATTGGGCTGCATCCGGACATCTGGGCTTTCGAACTATCCTCGCTTGGCCTTTTGACTCGTACAATTTCAGCCCACTCCAAAACAGGAAAGTTCCGAATTTTCTAAAAAACAGGAAAGTCCTATGCTTCGCAAAGACAAAAAAACAAGGAGATTCAACATATAAGTTTGTTTATGTAAAAATAAAGATTTAATTATCCGTTTGAAATAGCTCAGAGCGCAATACATTGTTTATTGTCTGCAAAATAATCAAGGTATCATATGTTTCTTGTACGGGGAGGCTGACATCGGGGACCCATGAGCCAACAACGTCGTCAACGTTTTAAAGGCAGCAGGGGATGGAAAGAAAAAATAAACCAAAAATCTGTTGGTAAAAAATCCAAGAAAAGAAACATTTTCGTTCTGAGAGGATGACATGCGGGACCCATGAGGCAGCAGCATCCTCAGCGTTTATTGTTCATAGAGGTTGACATGTGGAACCCGTGAGCCAGCGGCGTCCTCAACGTTTTAAAGGCTGCAGGTGATCGAAAGAAAAAATAAGCCAAAAATCGTTTGGTCAACAAAATCCAAGAAAATAAACATTTACCGTTCGAGAGGATGACATGCGGGACCCATGAGGCAGCAGCATCCTCAACGATTCCAAGGCGGCAGGGGAAATATCCAGAAATTAATTAGGGGTTCAAAATAAATCCATCAAAGGAAACTTTTATTGTTCATAGAGGATGACTTGTGGGACCGACCTGCCAACAGCGTCCTCATCGTTTCAGAGGGGGCAGGAGATCAAAAGAAAAGGCAAATAGCCGGAAATTAGGGGTAAAAAATAACTCCAAGAAAGGAAACTTTTATTGTTCGTAGAGGATGACATGCGGGACCAATGAGCCGGCAGCCTTACTCAACGTTTCAAAGGCGGCATGAGATCGAAAGAAAAAGGCAAGTGACAAAATATCGGGAGCCAAAGATAATCCAAGAAAAGAAACTTTATTGTACGTAGAGGATGACATGCGAGTCCCATTTAGCGACGGCGGTCTCAACGTTTCAAATGCGGCTTGAGATCAAAATAAAAAAGAAAGTTGATTGTACATAGAGGATGACATGCGGGTCCCATGAGTCAGCAGCTTACCCAACGTTTCCAAGGCGGCAGGGGATCAAAAGAAAAAGGAAATAGCCAAAAATCAGAGGGTGAAAAAAAATAAAGAAAATAAACATTTATAGCACATAGAGGATGACATGCGGGTCCCATGAGCCAGCAGGTTCCTCAACGTTTCAAACGTGGCATGAGATCGAAAGAAAAAGGCAAGTGACCAAATATGAGGAGCCAAAAATAATTCAAGAATAGAAAGTTTTATAGTACATAGAGGATGACATGCGGGTCCCATTTAGCAGCAGCGGTATCACCGTTTGAGAGGCGGCAGGGGATCGAAAGAAAAAGGCAAGTGACCAAATTTGAGGTGCCAAAAAAACTCCAAGAAAAGAAAGTTTTATAGTACATAGAGGATGACATGCGGGTCCCATTTAGCAGCAGCGGTATCACCGTTTGAGAGGCGGCAGGGGATCGAAAGAAAAAGGTAAGTGACAAAATATGAGGTGCCAAAAATAATTCAAGAAAAGAAAGTTTTATAGTACATAGAGGATGACATGCGGGTCCCAGTTAGCAGCAGCGGTATCACCGTTTGAGAGGCGGCAGGGGATCGAAAGAAAAAGGCAAGTGACCAAATATGAGGTGCCAAAAAAAAACTCCAAGAAAAGAAAGTTTTATAGTACATAGAGGATGAC
This sequence comes from Lolium rigidum, assembly GCF_022539505.1. NCBI lineage: Eukaryota > Viridiplantae > Streptophyta > Magnoliopsida > Poales > Poaceae > Lolium > Lolium rigidum. The sequence goes on along the minus strand of NW_025900513.1, from coordinate 43,848 downwards.
ATGCGGGTCCCATTTAGCAGCAGCGGTATCACCGTTTGAGAGGCGGCAGGGGATCGAAAGAAAAAGGTAAGTGACCAAATTTGAGGTGCCAAAAAAACTCCAAGAAAAGAAAGTTTTATAGTACATAGAGGATGACATGCGGGTCCCATTTAGCAGCAGCGGTATCACCGTTTGAGAGGCGGCAGGGGATCGAAAGAAAAAGGCAAGTGACCAAATTTGAGGTGCCAAAAAAAACTCCAAGAAAAGAAAGTTGATTGCACATAGAGGATGACATGCGGGTCCCATTTAGCAGACAGCGGTCTCAACGTTTCCAAGGCGGCAAGGGATCAAAAGAAAAAGGAAGTAGCCAGAAATCAGGGGGTCAAAAAATCCAAGAATAGAAAGAATTTTGGTTCATAGAGGATGACATGCGGGACCCATGATCCTGCATCGTAAACGGCTCGATCGGAGAACGTTGAACGAGATGGCGCGATCGAGAAAAAAAACAATGCCAGAGAGGCTGCCATCCGGGCCCTACATCCCTCGGCGGTGCGGATTTGCGTTGACTCGGCCGGCGAACCCGAGAATTCGCGATGCACCACGTCCCGGGCCACCATACGCGACGTTTTGGCCGCTTTCGTCGGGCTAGGTGGCCTCAAAAACGAGAAAAAAAAGTTTTGACATGCACCACGGAGGGACCAAAATCGTCGGCCATGGTACACCAGCAACCACGGCGCGACTTCAACTTCGTCGGCCATGGCAACTTTTCTTGTAGTGATCCAAAGAATTTGAGAAGAAGAGAAGTGATGGATGACCAACTCAACGCCACAGCCATCAACATGGTCCACATGGCCGTCACACCGAAGGATCACGATCACATCCGCTCACTGAAGACCGCCAAAGAAGCATGGGATAAACTCTACAAGCTCTTCCTCGAAAATGAGAGCATTCAAAGCTCCCGTTTCGATGAAGTGAACAACATGGCCGACAACTTCGTCATGATTGAAGGAGAATCTCCCGAAGAGATGTACCGACGTCTCATTGCTCTTGCCGTGCAAATGCAAGATCTTTAAGAAACTTTTGTGGATGACCATTGGATCAAAATAAAGTTCTACAACGCTCTCCTCCCCTATGAGGAAGTGAAGTTTACGGCCATCCGCCAAAATGCCTCCTTCCGCGCTATGACGTTCGATGAAGTCCTTAGCGAAGTCATCGCTTTGGACATCTCTAAGAAGAATGCGGAGGATCTTGTTGCACACGCTCACAACACCCGCAAGCCCAATCTCTCATTGAAGATGGGGGAACATGACACAAGTGAAAGTGAAGAGGATCCCATGGAGTGGAGTCCAGATGATCTCAAGACCAACTACCATGAGAACATGGCTCTCGCCGCCAAGACTTTTTTGGATGGAAGCAAGACTCGAAGCTCAAGACCAAGAGGAATCTCAAGATACTCTCCTCGCGATTCTCCAAGAAGTTTCTCCAAGAGCCCAAGGGAAGGGCAAAGGGGGAGAACTTGCTACAATTGCGGCGACAAAAGTCGCTTCATCGCGGATTGTATCTATGAGAGAAGGGAAGACAATGGCGGGAGACTTGTCCGCAAGGATAAGTTCAAATCCCTCCCCAAAGGATTCTCCAAGTTCTCCTCCAAGCCCGGCGACGCCAAGGTCTCCTTCACCAAGAAGCCAAGAGCTTTGATCATTCGTGAGGAGTATTCCTGTGGGGCCCCGGACTAGCTGTCCGAAACACCCGTTATGCATACACATTCACGATCCCATGATCAGTGTGTCGTGAAAGCATAACCGAACTGGTATCAAATACATCATCTATTACATTACAGAATAAAAAGATTACAACAGGTCACATGACCAATACTTACATAAGAGCCGCAATGGCAGGAGATCAATAATCACACAGCGGAAATACTTCAGACGAAAGCGTTCGCATGGCCCAAGTCATGCCATAACCCTACGAGCAGCCGGTCGGGAAGATGTTCCTAGCTCGCATAGACGTCGTCCACTCCTTCTTCATCCGTCGAACTCCACCAAGTCCGGCCAAGTAAATAGCCGGGGACAAAGCCATGAGTACATTATGAATTGTACTCGCAAACCACCTTAGAGAGAAGTAAAGGATATGCAATTTGGCAGTAGCAAGGAATAGGCACTATTCTAAGGTTACAAGGAGTGAGAGATAGTTTCTCTCGAGAATATGACACATCTATAACTTTGTTGAAAACCTTTTTAAAAACAAGTTTTCTTTTGAAGACTAATAGGTAAGGGTGACCCAGTTTCCTTCCCGGCCATCTCATATGGCCAAAACAACTTTTCCAACTTTCCACCGTACCTCCCAGGTACATTCCCACCAGTCCCACTGGTATTTTTCTGTACCTCCTAGGTACTCTTCCAAAACCTTTTGGAAAACTCTTTTGTAAAACAAAAACTCTCTTTGATACTCCGCACCGCCTTTCCCACGTCCATAACCGCGGACACGGCTATTCGAATAGATTTACACTCTGCAGAGGTTGTACACTTTCCCCACAAGATCCGATAAATCCGCCGGGATCATCCCTGGTTCACCAAGCGTCAAAATGCGAGGTTCGGATAACCGATCGTAGTTTTTCGCTTGCTCGCCTTAGCCTAAGACATGCCGCCTAGAGTTGTACCTCCCAACACCAGAGTCCGAGGGGTTGTTTACCCAGGAGTAGCAAATTCCCCGACCAGCTCGACCCTCCGGAATGCCGCGACCAACTGCGGGGCATTATTCAATGGGAGCTCATAGGTTGTACCCCTGCCATCTGAAGAGACGGAAAGGCGTCCCGGTACGTCGGGAAGGCCCGGTCGATAGGTGTCCATGCTCGGACTACCCCTTACACTTGCAGGACCCAAACTAAGGCGAGACAAACTACTACGCTACGCCCCGTCCCACTAAAGGGTAATGTGGTTGTACTGGCTAGGTCCGGTTGTGTACGCAGTCAACAAAGGTTTTCAAAAACAGAAGTTCCTCATTTTTCCTTCAGCACCATCTTTCACAAAACCTTTTCGTAAAATTTTCACTTGGGCAGGGTTGTCCCATTCCAAGGTTTTCAAAGAACCTATTTTCTTTAAAACCATTTCCAAATTCCTTTTTCCAAGGGGCTCCCAACCTATAGTCCAACTTTATTTGAAAAGCGGCGACAAAGAGAGGATAAAGTGTTAAGCACCAAATTGCTACCAGGATTTTCCAGTAGGTATCAAAGAGGGGCTGCACCCGTAAGGGTGGAATAATAAAACTTCGAGTGGCAGAACCACTCACATGAATAAATAAAAGACATGCAATTTATAAAACTTATAATAATGCAAGAGTAAGACAATTAGGATAAGGTATGCATCAAGAGGTGGCTTGCCTTGGTTGGCTATTTGTCCCTGGACTTCTCTTCATGATCCTCTGCTCGTCCCTCCTCTTCGAAATCCTCACCATGATCCTCTCCTTCTCCGGTAGAGTTCGCATTCTAACGTCTCAAAATAAAAGGCAAACAATCAACACATAACCATAGCATCAACCACACACACTCAATCTAGAAGTAACCCACTCAATCAGAGGCACTAAACACACCAAATAAATAGCACCTAGGGCCAAATGGTCATCTTATTTATAAAAGAAATATTTTTATTGCCCCTAGAAAAGACCTTAACAAAGCATCTATTTGCTAAAAAAAAGAAAGTTCTGCCTCTCATCAAAACCTAATCTACACAAGCTCAGGAGGCTAATGACCTTTGGAAACCACCAGAAGAGGTCTGGTGCCAAGGTTCATTTAAAACAATTTTAAACAAAAGCACTCAATTTCCCTAGAGGCAATTATGCCTAGAATCCCAATTAAATATTCAAAAACTCTCAGTAACATACCAGGGGGTAAAATTTATAACCCTTAGGTAGGTAAGGTCTGAGAGTGTTCAACCCAATTGGTTTTTGTTCAAAAACATTTTTATTCTGCAAATTAAAAATCACACAAACCCCTACTATTCAGATCTAAAATCTCTAAACAAAGAAAAATCCAGGAATCTCCTGCATGTCTATCCTATACCAAAATGGAGCTACTGAATATTTCTAGCAAAATTTACCCCACTGCAAAAAGATGATCACAACTCTCACAAACAAATAAATATCACAGCAACAACATTTCAGAAGCAAATATACTAGTAAATAAATAAGGCAGAAAATTGTATGCATGCAGATCCAGGTGGTTAATAATTTGGTTAGCAACACGCAGAAATTTAAATCATGCCATTTGGGTGTGTAAGGAATATTTGGCGAATTAAAAGGTGGAGCAGATCTCTCAGCTGGATTTAATTTATAGAGTAAAGAAAAAGAACGGGTCGGGCAGCTCAGCGCAGTGCTAGACCGGCCCAGTTCGTCGTCCACACGCACGCGGGAGGCCGCAGGCCAGTGTTAGACTTGGTCCCGATATGCCGCGTCAACTCGCCGAGTACTTTCCGGCGATACGCGTACGTACACGCTGGCTCACGTAGATGTTCCGGCGAAGTGCTTTCTCGCCAAGCAACACGCACGTACGAGCCAAGTACCAAGCACCTATATGGATTTAGCTAGATCTATTGATCTGTACCGAAACACTTGCACGTAGCAGCTAGCTTCTAGATTACCTTCCTAGTCTAGCTCTCATGTACGCATCACAGGGAAACAAAACGATTGGATCGCCCCAGGCACATATCGTGCCTTTGTTTCTTTGTATTTCTTCTGTCTCGGTAATGCAAGAAACAAGGGGTAGGCCTAGCCTGTTATACACGCAGGTAAGAACTAGCTATATACTACTCGGTGTAGAATTCCTATACTATTCGGAGACGTACGTCCGCGACGCACGCGACGCCGTGCTGGAGTCGTACTCGCGTACTCGTGCTTAATGCTAACAGCCAGCACAGCCCCAGCGGGGTCGGCCGGTTTCTGGCCACGCGCGAGACGAGGCTGCATGCAGCCGCTCATCTCAGGATCTTTGGCTCACGAGGAGCACTACCGGTCTACGACAACTACTGGACGTCGACGACCTAAACGAAACGGCCGGTGACATGCAGGCGACGGGGACGGCTCGGGGCTCACCGCGGGGTTGTCGCCAACGGAGGGGACGACTCGGAGCGGCGGAGGAGGCCTGGGGAGACGCGACTCGGCGGTTCGGGCGTCCAGTCGGCTCCGTAGCGGTGCAGGGACGTGGCTGAGGCGGAGGTCTCCGAGCGGCATCGGAGGCGTGCGTCCTCGCCGACGATGGCGGTCATCTGGAGAGCCCTGGACATGGAAACGGCAGCGTCAGGGTTGCCACTCAAAGTGAGAGAGGAAGAGAGAACAAGGGGAGTAGAGAGGAAAGACGAAGAGCGACGGCCCATGTCGTGAACGACGTCACGCCGCACGGCCGGCTCAACCCGGCCTGCCCTCCAGCGAGAACAAGGATGGGCTCCCTCTTGGCTGTCTCTGAGGAGTGCAGAGAAGGTAGGGGAAAGAAGTGAGGAGTGGAGGTGGCGTGGGGCATTGGAGCTGGGCACGGGTCGGTTTTATGGAGTCCGTGAGATAGAGCACGCTGAGCCGCGGCAATGGAGAGGTTGGCGTCGTCCATGGCCAGCTACTGGTCAGGAGAGGCGGTGCCGCTGCGCGTCTGCGTGTTTTGGAGTAATGCATGTGTCCGGGAGTGCGAGGGATTCGCGAGCCAGCGAGAGGTCACTTCAGCCAGAGAGGTGCTCGATGAAAAGACAGGAGAAGAGCGACGTCTAGGGCGGTGCACAGAGGGAGGGAGGCTGGCTAGGCTGGCACGGGAGGGAGTTTGGGGGTGATGCCTTGATTCTCAGCGTGGTCGAAACCGACCTGGAACGAGAACGGTGGGAGGAGGGCGTCGACGTGCACGGGCGAGGTGATCACCACGGGTTGGTCGGGCACGGTTTTGGGCAGATGGCGAGACAACCTTCCTCGGGCGCGTGCAGGGAGCAGATGGGATGGACAGGTCGTGCTCATGGCGCAGCCTTAAGACCTGGGACGTGCTCATGCGTGCTGCCCACAGTTTGGGTGCCCACCGGAGAGGGTTGAAGGATGGAGGGAGCTGCAGGGTGCTCCAGCTCGTGTCACCTGTGTGTTGGGGGTTGGCCTTGGGGAGAGAGAAGAGAGCAAGAGAGTGCAGCGCTGGATCCATTCAAGAAGATGCCCCGGCCATGCATTCTTCTCCAAGGGGAAAAAGACAAGGGGTGCTGCAGCGCCCTGGCATGGACGACCAGCAAAGAGAGGAGGGTAGGGTGTTGGGGTGGTGCCGGCTCATGGCTTGGCCAGATGTGAGAGCTAGGGGAGGTGGTACTTGAGCATTTGGTTCCCATGCATGGATCAGCCGGCCACCATCCTTGTCCATGCCCAAAATGGGCAAGAATCAAGTCAATCGTGTAGATTAGATCATATGGGAGCTTATGATGATGAGGTTCAGATCTGTGATTGCAAGGGAGAAAAGATTGAGTGCTCAAGCATGGAGAGAGAAAAGAGAGAGAAGGGAGAGTGTGTGCATGATCACATGCAAGAAGGATTTAAATGGAGTTGACAAAATAATGTCAAGGGAGAATATGATGTCCCTAATCATCAGATTATGTGGTCAAGGTGATGGTGGATGGTGGATCAGAGTGTGTTTGATGAATGCAACTAGATCGTAGAGATGAGGTTGTGGTGGAGAAGATGCCATTTAAAAACTTTAAAATTAGAAGTAGGGTTTTGATCACTAAAAGAGAGTTGATCCAAATTTGAAAGAAATACATTCAAGATAGCCTTTGAAAATTTTAAAGAAGACAAGATACTATTTAGAAATAAAATAAGTCTACTAGCATAACAATGCCTAGTAGATTTTTACCAAATTCTTTGATATAAAAAAAATCCTATATACCATTGGCATGCATTTTGTAAATAGGGAAATAAATTTCTAGAAATAATTTTTGAATGGAAAATGATATGAGAACACATATCAGTAACATTTCCCACCTTTTGAAGAGAAAATATTTTGAAAGCAGTTTGATAAAAACTAGAAATATTTCGGAAGTCAAAAGGAGAGGAAATGGGGGTTTAGGGCTTTATGAAATTGGAGGGAACCTTCAGATTTTAAAAAAATGGGAGTTGAGGCCAAGAATTTCTTAACATAAGAGTTTAATGATCTTGGAAGATAGAGATGAAAATGGGGATTGTACATTGTTGGACAATTGAGCATCTACCAAGATTATGCATAGATGGAAAGATGATGTTAAAATATAGATCCGGGAGATGTATTAATGGAAATGACAATTCCATGATATTTGATCACAGATCAATTAGTCTAAGAATTTAGTTTTGGGTGTCTATGGCCTTTACTTGATTTTAAACTAAATAAGAAATTTTATTTGAAATAGTGAAAGTGGGAGAGAGTTTTAGAGAGAGTTGAATGACCCAAGGTTTTAGTAAAAAGGAAATATGGATTGTTCCATTTTATTTTAGGCGACCAAACTGCATATAAAAGATTTTATAAAATTTTGAAGGCACACAAAGTAAGGGTAAGACATTTGGAAAATACTTTACCTCAGAACAAAATAACTTTAGAAACTCTTTTTGTGATACTATGATCTGAGGTGACCATAGCCACTTCAAAATAAAAGGTTTTTGGCAAGACATTTTGAATTCAAAATTTGAGTCATAATACAAACAATAGAAGTTTTGTTATTTGACATAAGATTCAAATATTTTTGAAGAGAGGAGATTAAGGTGATACAAGAGCATGAGTGTTTTATCGAGATAAGAAAATGTGGGTTGAGGTAATTCACTTAACCTTATTCAACAAACATCACCTATCAAACAAAGTCAGACACATTTCATCCAAACACATAACAGCACAAGCGAAACTTAAAAAGTTTTTGTTCCCCCTGATTTTTGCACTTTCAACAAATAAACAAGGTTGCAAAAGTTGGGGCGTTACAATTCCTCCGATGAAGGTGGAGAACATGAAGACAAGAGTTCGAACAAGGAGGAAGAGGGAGTGGCCGCCCTTGCCATCTCCACTCCCTCCAACTCCCTCTTCGACTCTCCTAATGAGAACCTTATCGCCAACAACTCTCGTTGCCTTATTGCAAAGGTATCCTCGGAGGTAGAACCCCCTTCCAAACCTACATCTTCATCTAATGACATATCTATTGCTGATGCCACTAGTCTTACCATTAAGCGTGAGATTGTGTGTTTGGATGCTTTTCTCACTAACATGCAGGAGGACACCCCATGTTGAGGCCTTCATGGCTCAACTTGGCGCATCTCAAGATCTTCTAGAGGAGAAGGAGAGGCTTGAGAGGGAGGCGGAAAATGAGATTGCCTCTCTTACTCAAGCTCTTGAGGAGGAGCAAAATTTTAGCATGTCTCTTGAAGCAAGTGTTATTGATCTTGAAGTCTCTAACAATGCTATTCTATCTCAACTCACTAAGGATCGAGATAATGCTCTCGCCTTGGTGGGTGTGCTCAAAAAGGAGAAGCTTTCTCTTGATGATGACCACAACAAGTTACTTGAGAAATTGGAAACCCTCACCAAGGAACACAAATCCTTGGAGAGTGAGTTTGCAATTCTCTCTAAGGCAAGTGATCATCCTCAAGGGGAAGCTCACAAGGAGAAAGAAGTAGAAGTGCCTAACTCTCGTTGTGAAGAGCTTGTAGATCAAGTTGCCTCCTTGAAAAGGCACAATGCACTACTCTTGGAGGTCAATTCTCTCCAAGAAGAAGCCTTGGATGAGTACTATCGGTTGAGCAATGAAAATGTATCATGTTGCAATCATGATGAAGAGATCGCAGCTCTTGAGAAGACCAAGACCAAGCTCTTGGAGTTGAATGAGAACTTGATGGAGTGCTTCCGCATGAGCAAATAGAAGGTCATTTGTTTGGATCATGAAGCGGAGATTGACATCTTGAAGAGGAGCGAGGCCAAGCTCTTGGAAGTCAACGCTATGCTAGAAGAGGCCTTGAAGGAGTACTTTCCTTTGAGCAAGGATCAAGTTTGTTGCAATCATGATATTGAGATTGCCTCTTTGGAAGGGCACAATTGCTTGCTCTTGAAGATGAACTCTCTCCAAGAAGATGCATGGAATGAGAATTTCCGGGTAAACAAAGAGAAGGAGGTCCAAGTGTTTGATATCACTCACCCTCACCCGGAGCATGAAGATGAAGTCAATCGCTTGAAGGCCAAAATTTATAGGCTCCTAATCCAAGCCAAATACTTGGAAGGAGTCCTTGAAGCTAAAGATGGAGCCAATGAGGGCTCTAGCAATGAAGGAGGTGTGGCTACCAAGCCAAAGAGAAAGATAATAAGAAGGACCAAGAAGAAGAAGAAGAAGAACAACAACAACAACAACAACAACAACAACAACAACAACAACAACAACAACAACAACAACAACAACAACAACAATCACTCGTGAGGAAGGTGACTCTAGCCCAAGGAGGGGTGGAGTTCCCGATTCCACCACAAGGGGCTATGCTGGTGCTAACAACCATTCTCATGTTCTCTTTGTTGATTACTATGGTCATGTTTGTGCTTGTTTTATTGAGCCTTATGAGGAAAACATTTATTGGACTATTTGGGTTCCCAAACCCCTTGTTACTAACATGATAGGACCCATTGAAAATGGGTACCTAAATCCAAATCTTGATTCATTGTAGGACTATGCTTCCGGTGGGTCAAAATGGGTGGTTGATAGTGGAGCCACAAGTCATATGACCGGAAGCAAGAGCATTGTTGTCGACCTCGAGCCATCTCACTCTACCGTATCATATGGCGACAACACGCGCTCTAAGGTATTGGGGTCTCGGTAAGGTGGTGGTAACGCCGGACATCTCACTTGTGAATGTTCTCTTAGTTGAGATCCTAGGTTACAATCTACTCTCCGTTCATCAAATTGAAGGTATGGGTCTTTGCACCTTTTTCGATGAACATATGGTGGTCCTCTTGTGGAGCAAGTCATTACGTGTAGCCTTTGTTGGGTATGTAGAGAGTGGGTTATATGTGGTCGATTTCTCCGGAAAGACCACTTGTCCCTCTCTTTGCTTATTGATGTCTACGGGTGGTTCTATTCTTGTAGATAGTGTTGGGCCTCCAAGAGCAGAGATTTGTAGAACAGCAGCAAGTTTCCCTTAAGTGGATCACCCAAGGTTTATCGAACTCAGGGAGGAAGAGGTCAAAGATATCCCTCTCAAGCAACCCTGCAATCACGATACAAGAAGTCTCTTGTGTCCCCAACACACCCAATACACTTGTCAGATGTATAGGTGCACTAGTTCGGCGAAGAGATAGTGAAATACAAGTGGTATGAATGAATATGAGTGGTAATAGCAATCTGAATAAAATATGGCAGCGAGTAAACATGCAACAGAACAGTAAATAAACGGAGTTTCGATGCTTAGAAATAAGGCCTAGGGATCATACTTTCACTAGTGGACACTCTCAACATTGATCACATAATAAAACCACTCTACACTCTCTTGTTGGATGATGAACACCACTAATTGCGTAGGGCTACAAGAGCACCTCAATGCCGGAGTTAACAAGCTCCACAACATTCAATGTTCATATTTAAATAACCTTAGAGTGCATGATAGATCATTGCAATTACACCAAGTACTAACATAGCATGCACACTGTCACCATCACACTATGAAGGAGGAATAGATCACATCAATACTATCATAGCAATAATTAACTTCATAATCTACAAGAGATTACAATCATAACCTACGCCAAGTACTACATGATGCACACAGCTGTCACCATTACACCATGGAGGAGGAATAGACTACTTTAATAACATCACTAGAGTAACACATAGATGAATAGTGATACAAAACTCATATGAATCTCAATCATGTAAGGCAGCTCATGAGATCATTGTATTGAAGTACATAGGAGAGAGATTAACCACATAGCTACCGGTACAGCCCTTAGCCTCGATGGAGAACTACTCCCTCCTCATGGGAGATAGCAGCGTTGATGAAGATGGCGGTGGTGTCGATGGAGATGCCTTCCGGGGGCACTTCCCCGTCCCGGCGACGTGCCAGAACAGAGACTCCTGTCCCCCAGATCTTGGCTTCGCGATGGCGGCGGCTCTGGAAGGTTTCTCGTACCGTGGCTTGTCCGTATCGAATATTTAGGTCAGGGAGCTTCTTATAGGCGAAGAGGCGGAGTCAGAAGGGTTACGGGGGCTCCACACAATAGGGGGGCGCGCCCCCCCTTGGGCCGCGCCGCCCTAGCGTCTGGTGGCCCGGTGGCCCTCCTCTGGTGGCTCTCGGGTGTTCTGGAAGCTTCGTGGATTTCTAAGATGTTGGCCGTTGATTTCGTCCGATTCCAATAATATTTCCTTACTAGGATTTCTGAAACCAAAAACAGCAGAAAACAGGAACTGGCACTTCGCATCTCGTCAATAGGTTAGTTCCGGAAAACGCATAATAACGACATATAATGTGTATAAAACATGTGAGTATCATCATAAAAGTAGCATGGAACATAAGAAATTATAGATACGTTTGAGACGTATCACTTATTCGGCAAAGGTGATGTGGGCTGGCTTGGGCACCGCCGGCTAGCCCATGTTAACATGAGGACTTTGCAAAGCTTTCACAAGGGAGGCCACATTCTTGGACTAAAAGACAATGTCTCTTTTTGTAAGGATCGTGTGTGTAGGGCTTGCGTTGAAGGAAAAATGCATGGGGCTCCTCACAAGGTCAAGACTATCATCTCCACCACAAGATGCTTGGAGCTCCTTCATGTTGACCTCTTCGGTCCACCGTCTCATGAGAGTCTTAGAGGGAAGAAGTATTGCCTCGTGATAGTTGATGACTATTCACGGTATTGTTAGGTCTTCTTCTTCAAGCACAAGATTGAGACGCAAAGGACGCTGATGGAATTTGCCAATCAAGTTCAACGCAAATTCAACGCCAAGATCATTGCAATTAGGAGCGACATGGGACGGAATTCAACAACTGCACGTTGGATGACTTTCTTGGCGAGGAAGGCATTCCAATACTCCGCAACTTACACTCCGCAAAAAAATGGAGTCACCGAAAGGAAGAATCGAACCTTGATTGAAGCCGCTCGAACTATGATGATAGAGTACAAGTCCAACTACAACTTTTGCGCCGGAGCTATCTCTACCGCTTGTCATGCCACCAACCGTCTATACTTCCGCAAGGGCTTGGAGATGACACCTTATGAAATCCTCACCGGGAACAAACGAAATGTCTCATACTTCAAGGTCTTCGGTTGCAAGTGCTATGTGCTTATTAAGGATGCACGTCTCTCCAAGTTTGACTCAAAAGCTCAAGAAGGTATCTTTGTTGGCTATGCTACGGATTCTCACGCCTATAGGGTCTTCAACAAGTCAAATGGACGCGTTGTGGAAACTTGTGATGTGACTTTCGATGAAGATGATATCTCTCTAGAAGGGCGAAGTTCTTCTTGTGAGAAAGGAGATGCAATTCCCCCGAAGGCCATTGAGAGGATGGGTGTTGGTTTCTACCGACCCCAAGAGCTCCCTCCTTTGATCACCGGGGAAGGACCAAGTTCTACTCAAGTAGATCCATCTACACCACAAGGCCAAGCTTCTTGTATAGAGGAACCAAATGCAAGTCAACCACTACCCCAAGATCAATGTCAACAACAACAACAACCGCAAGTTCATCAACAACCACCGCCAAGTGATCAAGGCCATGTCACAAGTACTTCACCAGACCTCTCGGGGACGACCGCTCTGGATACTAACTATCCTATGAACCCCGAGTCGCCCGTCGCTCATGATGATGATGATTCCCTCAACAACAACAATGAGGGTCAAGGCGAGGACCTAAACCATGATGAAGATCAAGAGGCCTCTCAAGCTCCTATCCTTGAGGCCAACACTCGCCGTAAAGATGCTACTACAAGAAACTTATGTCTCAAGTCTCATTCATTGAAGAACATTCTCGGTGACCTCAAGAGCAAGGTGTCCACCCTGAGGCAACTAGCAAACTTTTGTGAGCATCACGCCTTTGTCTCCATGGTGGAACCTCTCAAGGTTGATGATGCACTTGGAGATACCGATTGGTTGCTAGCTATACAAGAAGAACTCAACAACTTCAAGAGGAATGATGTATGGACTCTCGTGAGGCGTCCGGATCATTGCCGCAATGTTATCGGCACCAAGTGGGTCTTCAAGAACAAGCAAGATGAGCACGGCATCATCATCTCGCAAGAAAGCAAGATTGGTAGCTCAAGGCTTTTCACATGTTGAAGGAGTAGACTATGGTGAAACTTTTGCTCTGGTGGCTCGCCTTGAGTCGATCCATATCATTTTAGCTTTCGCTTCTAACCATGGTTTCAAACTTCATTAAATGGATGTGAAGAGTGCTTTTCTAAATGGTCCTTTACATGAGGAAGTGTATGTGAGACAACCCCCGGGGTTCGAGGACCCCCACTTCCCAGACCATGTCTACAAGCTCAACAAGGCCCTATATGGTCTCAAACAAGCTCCTCGATCTTGGTATGAGCACCTACGTGAGCTACTTGTAGACCGTGGTTTTGAAGTGGGGAAAATCGATCTCACTCTTTTTACTAAGAAGGTCAATGGGGAACTCTTCGTATGCCAACTCTATGTAGATGACATTATTTTTGGTTCTACTAACCATGTTTTTAATGAGGAGTTTGCTAAGTTGATGACCGATAGGTTTGAGATGCTGATGATGGGGGAACTCAAGTACTTTCTTGGGTTTGAGATCAAGCAAACACAACAAGGCACCTTCATCAATCAAGCAAAGTACAAACAAGACATGCTCAAGCGCTTCGATGTGAAGGGTGCAAATGGTATTGGGACTCCTATGCACTTAAAGTGCCAACTCACACTTGACGAGACCGGCAAGTCGGTGGACCACATGCTCTACTTGTTCCATGATAGGTTCGCTTCTTTACCTATGTGCTTCTCATCCGGATATTGTGTTGAGTGTTGGGATGTGTACACGGTATCAAGCAAATCCGAAGGAAAGCCATCTTATGGCTGTTAAGAGGATCTTCCGATATTTAGTTGATACCCCAACTTTGTCCTATGGTACCCAAAGGACACGGATTTCTCTTTGTGTGGATTCACCGATTTGGATTGGGCGGGAGACAAGGTTGACAGGAATTCTACTTCGGGCGCTTGTCACTTTCTTTCGAAGATTTTTGGTGTGTTGGTACTCGAAGAAGCAAAATTGAGTCTCTGTCTCTACCGCGGAGGCCGAATATGTCAGCGCGGCTAGTAGTTGCGCTCAAATCTTATGGATGAGGCAAACCTTGCGGGATTATGGAATTGAGTATAGCAAGGTCCCTCTTTTGTGTGATAATGAGAGCACCATCAAGATCGCCTATAATCCGGTTCTTCATGGCAAGACGAAGCACATTGAGATAAGGAATCACTTCATTCGAGATCACATTGCTAGGGGCGATATTGTTCTATCTTTCATTGGCACCAAGGATCAATTGGCGGATATTTTCACAAAGCCCTTAGATGAGAAGAGATTCATAGAGTTGAGGCATGAGCTAAATATCATAGATCCGTCAAACTTTGCTTGACCATTGTGCGCACATCCCACTCTCTAACCAATGTATTGATGGAAAGCACGCAAGAACATATGGGGGGGTGCGGTTTAAACTTATTGAGCTATCCCTCCCACCATAATGCATAAAGAAAACCAAAACATACTCTATTTGTCAATCAAGTGAATTATGAGCTTCACGTTGAGTCTTAGTTGTGAGTCCTAGATACATCTACGCGACCTCATGCTATTGTACTCTTACAAGGTGGCTTCGGCCACCAACCTCCTCCTTGAGGAGTTTTTGGTGTTTCTTTTTTATTCTTTTGATTTTCTTTGATTTTCTCTTTCTTTCATTTGAATCTTGGTTTTTGTTCTTGTTCTTATGGGAGATTCACCCAAGCTTGGCTTTTCATGTTGATTCTTGTAAACTTGGTTGAGTAGTACCTTACCAGTTTCTTCATCTAATCCCAAGCCAATACCCACCTCTTGAGCCATTTCCGTCTAAAGCACAAGCCTACACCATAATCTGGGTATCCTGAACTTTGGCAACCGGTACTACCTGTGGTCAGTGTGGTACTACCGCTCCTGTGCAGTATCCTAACGACTATCAAGATTTTGCCCAGGAATGGTACTTCCACCTGAGATACCGGTCTAGTACCGGGAAGCGGTACTACCGCTCTCACGAGAGGTACTACCGCTTCCGACTCTGACTTAAGGTACCGGGTGGGGACGAATCTATCAAATCCATAACTTGTCCCCCACCCACCTCAAGTCAAAGGCGGCTCCCAAGCTCAAGGAACCGGAGGAGACCGGCCCCGATCTCCTCCTCTGGCCATCCCCGGACAAATCTCATCCGTGGAGAAGTTTCCCCACCCTCTTCTTTACCATGTCCTCCGTTATGAGCTCTAACCTCTCTCTCTAGGGTTTATTGGATCCCCTAGATGCATAGGTTAGGGTTTGGTAGAGTTTTTGGTGAAGAATCATCCTAGAAAGATTTTCCATATAGAGGGATACTAGCTAGCAACACTATGTGAAGTTTTTGGCCCAATGCCATGGACCAAATCCTAGATCGAGTTGTGATGTGCTCGAGCGGTTCCTGATCGGTACTACCGGTTCAAGCGGTATTACCGGTCTCGGTTACGGTACTACCGCTTAAGTGCAATTTCGCTACTGTTGCTTGTTACTGTCCTTTTGCGCTGCAACTCTCAGGCTTGTGCACTTAACCCCCATTCCCCTAAAATCTATGCTATTCACAGGTTCATCACGTGGTGGTGCCAAAGTGAAGCCTCCCATTCCTCGTCGTCAAAGAGAGCAAGACGAAGAGGAGATTCTCTCGCCAAGGACTACCAAGCGCCAAAGAGCAGCTGCTACCGCAGCTATGAAGAGGACTTCCTCCGGACCTCAAAGCCAATGAGTGCACTCACCAAGAATCAATTCTTGGAGATTCGCCGGGTTAACCCCTACTTGGTGCCGAAGAATCCCCGACAGTGCCCCAACCCCTTCTTCTATCATTCCAATCAAGAAAGGGTCTACAATGAGATGTATGGCAAGAAAGAGTTCAAATGTTGCCCCCTTGCTCTATTAGTATGGAGAAGCTGAAGTCGGATCCTGACTACTTTGGTGAAGCGCAAGAGATTTGTGAGGAACAAGGACTTGTCCCCTTGATGACATTCAGTCATGATTACTCCAAGGAGGTGATTTGCCAATTCTATGCCACGGTGGTGTTTCTTGAAGATGAGAATGAGGTCCGCCTACTCAAATGGATGACCAAGGAGCATGTTATGGAGGTCACATGGGAAGAGTTTACGGCGGGCCTTGGCTATCAACTTCCCAACAAATACTCCAACTTCTTCCGCATTCATCTCCAACACAAGCCCATGAGCAAAGACAAGATGGTCAACCTCTACATCCCCGGGTGTGTACTTTGTGGTAGTGCCTATGACCTCCTTCTTACGTACGACATCATGAATCGCATCTACCGCAACACCATCAATCCCAAGAACACCAATCATGATGAAGTACACGGGTTCCTTGTCAATCTCCTTGTACGCACTCAAGAAAACAAGGGAAGCGGCAAGCAATTGGATATCATGGACTATATTTGGCATGAGATGCAAGAGTGTGCCTTCCTCTGCAAGCTCCCTCAATATGCTCCCTACATCATGCGACTCATTTGCCTTAAGTGGGAGCAAGCTCACCGTGGAGACCTTAGTGGATCTTGGAGTTAGGGTTCCTATGGTGGGATCTTGGAGGAAGTGCTCCTATGGAGGTTACCATGGAGTTGTGCTAGCCCTATAGGGTGTTGGGAGCCTTCGGTGTTTGTGGAGCTCACCCCAACCTCGTGAAGGAACCGCCGCCTCGACCGGTTACTTAGTGGATAAGGGGAAGATCCTTCGTGGGGCTTTCTCGAGGAACAATGTGAGGCCTTTGTGGCCGCCTAGCCTTCGTGGTTAGCACCTCCTCAACGCAGACGTACTCCCTTTTGTGGGAGGAACTGCGGGAAACAAACCTCGCCACGTCTCCGCTACCCCAGTTGTTTCGCTCCCTCTCCTTGCTATCTTGCTCAGTTCTTTTACTCGTTGCATCGCTAGGATCATACTAGGAACACCCCCCATCATCAAAGCTGCCACCTTTACTTCCACATACCGCCTAAAACTTTCAAATTTGGTGTAGCGACCATTCACCCCCCCCCCCTCTTGTTCGATAACGATCCATTCAGCCTTGCCGCAGCCGAGCTAAGTGTTCCTCTTCCAAGAATCAATCATTATTTACTTTCACCACACCCGACACTCAGGGATGCGCCATTACATCGTTACCGCAAATACACTCGATTACTCAGTGGATTTATCTTCTTCGGCTCTGGACATATCTTCCCCGGCTCAGTGGATTTATCTTCTTCGGTTTACTGAACTTGTCTTCTTCGGGTTATCATTGGTTTCATCTAAATATAAATATTGACCCGATGCACTCCTTGGTTAGTGGCCTCATCATCTATGGTTATCAATGGATTTAACTTGTATGGATATATAAATAATTGACCTGATGCACTCCCGGGTCAGTGGCTTCATCATCCATGGTTAGAGCATCTCCAGCCAGGCCCCCAAAGCGTCCCCCAAAGGGATTTGGGGCGCATTGGACAAAAACAACGTTTCCAGCCCCGTGCCCCAAAGGCCCTTTCCGTCCGGCGCGGCCCAATACGGTGTCTAGCGCCCGAGTCCGTCCCCGCTACACAGGGGACTCTCCGGGCACGCCGGACACAACGAAAAGCGAGGTGAGGAGATGCGGGGCCAATCCGTCAGTGACTCACGAATGGACGCTCAACCGCCGCCTACCTAGCAACGGTGCATTTGCCGAGAAGGGTAACCATCGCATTGGCAACCGCGTCGACCGACGCGCGAACCACCGGAATGGAGCGCGAACTCCGCGCAAGAGCAACCGCCGCTCTCTTCGATATCTGCGCCGCTGTTCATCCGCGCTCAATAAGACCCCTACGTATGCGCTTTCCCCGCCGCCATTCATCAAAAGATCTCCTCTCTCACAATGAGCGACATCTCTCAGCTTCCATCAGACACCGACAGCGAGGGTAAGCCGTCGGGATGGCGCCACTAGTGGGACAAAGCTGCGACGCCTAGCAGCGATGATTCCTCGCCGCCGGACAGCGGCGAGGAATGGGAGGCGGAGGAGGATGAGGAGGAGGAGGATGAGGATGAGGAGGCGGCGGCGGTGCCCCGGGCGAAGGCGGAGGCGGAGGCGAAAGCGAAGGCGCAACCGGCGAGCACCGTCAACGATGAGGAGGACACAAGTTCCTCCGACGCATCGAACGACACCGCCTCTTCGGAAGAGGTGACGAGCAGGAAGCGCCACCGTGAGGACGACGAGGCGGGGCCATCAAAGAAGAAGTAGTTTAAATTTTTATATATAATTTGTTTATATTTTTCGAAATTTTTATATGTAAAATTTGTTTATGTTCCACCGCTTTGAATATTAGCAGCAATATTAGTACATCGTTACCTACACATTTCTTCTATCTATTAAAATAAAAATATAGTATTTTAAAGTTTTAGGTGTGTGTTTGGGGACGCGGCTAAGGAGGACGTCTCCCAAGCGCGGCACGAACGAAACACGTCCCCCAAACGCTCGATCCGGCGCCCTTTGGGGGATGATTTGGGGGACACGGCTGGAGATGCTCTTATCAATGGATTTACCTTCTATGGCTATATAAATAATTGACCTGATGCACTCCCGGGCCAGTGGCTTCATCATATATGATTACCAATGAATTTATCTTTTGTGGCTATATAAATAATTGACCTGATGCACTCCCTGGTCAGCGGCTTCATCATCTATGGTTATCAATGATTTATCTTCTATGACTATATAATTATTGACTCGATGCACTTCCGGATCAATGGATTCATCGTCTGTAATCTTCAATGAATATCATCTTATATAATACTAGACCATGAAAGCGTGCTTTGCTGCGCCCGACCTTCTCAAGAAAAGTAGACTGGAAATATTTAAGAGAAACAAACGACACTATAGAAAACGCGGGAAGGGGGATCAATATCTCTGTGCAGATCAGCTTGAGGGAGGTTGCAAATCCTCTGCAGATCAATAAGATAGAAAGCATATTACTAAAAACATGTAGATGATCGTGAGGGGCAACTATAAGCATGATGTGGAGTAGACAAATGATATACAATACTGAATTCAAATCTGAACATCAGTATATATTTAATGTATAATTTGAAATGAAACTACACCTATCAATTTTGATGACCCTATGGTATGAAAGATCTGAGGCGGAAGTGAGAAAACTTAGTTACATGCTAGCCTCATGATTAGCTAGAGTTTTGGCAGCACCATGTACCTATCAACCGGGTAATTATGATAATCCTTTATATGATAATCTATATTTACGTATGAACAGTTGAGACCGTTTTAGTATTAAAAATGAAGAATATGCTTATATATATGCAGTTGTAGTATCAACATCAAAAGCAAGGGGACTGTTGATCAAATGGATAGCCCACATGAGACCTAAACAAGAGAACCTCAAATTATCCAACATTATAGAAAAATTTAGTATGTAAGTAGGCATTATATCTTGATAAAAAATAAGAAATAACATATCATGTAACTGGTCTGTTAATTTTTATAGCTTCCGAATTTAACAAAATTAATTTGTAGTTGCTGAAGATTTTATGAAAGTCCTAGCAAGAGGTGGAAAACAACCTCTACTGTTATACACGTCTAGCACAATTCAAAATCACTATATGGCTATATGCATTCTCAAGCTAGTACATATATAGAGACAATATGGCGATATAAATAGGAAACTTAGAGAATAGGACTGTTGCAAGCAAGATCACACATTAGTACATACGTCCAGGTCAGTTAGCCTGCTCTTCTAGTTTTCAACCAATGAATTAGATTGACCGTGAAAAGATTCTTTCTAGCATGCATCGTCTGAAATGAAAATAGATCATAGCACGAATGAATATTGGCCATAGAATACTGTAACTTAGTTATCATAAAGAACAGTGCATTTTTTGGCAGGAAAAATGGCTAAATTGAAGGTACAGTGACATCTGAAAACGTAGATTATAGGTTAATGATTGAATGTATCCTCAGTATAGATGCCACTGTTTGGAGGCTATCCATTTGATCAACAGTAGTAGCAGATCATTTGTTGTTCGCATAGTTATCTAAACAGTATATAGCAGCGGATCAGTTAAATTTGGACCAGTAGCAGATTATCTATTGTTTGGACAGTCCATCATATGTTCCTTCCATCAAGCAACTAAATTAAGCATATGCAAAAAATCCGTTGGCGTAAAAGAATAGCACTGGGTCTGGGTGTTGCATATTATCCTGCAAGATCTGTATCTACTAATAAAACGAACTGATGCAGCACATTTTACCTCCTCGTTCATCTTCTCCAATGGTGTAGGCCTGCCGCTCCTTCATTTCTTAAAGATAATATGACGAATTCATATCCTTCGAATTTCCTAATCACACCTGCGACACATCCACCACAAATTGAATAAAAGACATATACAAGGGGGGTGGGGACGTTCAGTAAATCATTGCCCAAACGAATAATTTGGAGCATGAGGAGAAAATCAATTGTAGAATTTGGCAGCTTCCCGACTGGAATGGTGGCATCGATCAGTGCTTCCTTCCCCAATTCAACATCAGGAATAAACCCTAGAAATAATCCGTAAATAAGTAAGGATGAATAGCAAAATAGTGCATGTAGGAGACTGAAACGAAAGATTGGTACATTGCGCTTGGAAGAAGGAAAACCAATGGCTGAGAACCACGGTTTTGCACCACTCATCACCATCCCTCTCACCTGCCACCACCGTAATGTCCCCATTGGAGAAGCAGGGAGAGCCGGTGCTCCTCCCTTGGAGGGGGGCTGCGTGCGTGCTATTGGAGGGCGGCAGCATGCCCAGTGGCATCCGTACTCTGAATGTCTGCGGCGAGCGTGGTAGCAGATGCGTCCCGTCGGCGTTTTACAAGATGGATGGGAACGAGAGGGTTTGATGAGAAAAATTGTGAGGCCCGTCACTGGAAGAAAAGAACCGAACGAGCATAAAGCACACATCTATCGGCCGGCCCACTGGGTTGCATTTTCGGCCTGATTAACGAGAGAACGCCCAGTTCAATCTCCGGAGAAGCAGCCCAGAAAATGTTGGACAGCAGGACAGGCCTAGTTGACGGGAATTTACGGAGCGAATATCTTCCAGCGACGTTTCGGTAATATGGGAAGATCTGAACCGTGCATATATGAGATCTGACCATCTAGGCTCCCAAATCGCTGCGGAGGCTTCTAACTAGGTGCATCTTACTGTTACTTAATTGACACGATGTACTTCCTAAAGCGCTGAAATTACTCGGGGCTCCTGAAATATCTTCGACTATTGCGTTTACTCCTATCGAGAGCGCTGAAATTCAAGACAATCTGAAGAATCCTTATACTATCAATGATTTCATCAAAGACTCGGGGAACATGCGAGTGTTGCAATCGATGACAATCAAAGGACCATAAAAAATACGACAAAGTACAAATCGTTTTTTATCAAAGCCTCATGGAACATGAGTGGACACCCCTGGTGTAGCAAGACTATGGGTAAAAAGTGTCATTGGCACGTAAAGAGAAGTCAGTCCGGGTGAAAAAAATGTACCAATATTTCCCTAAATACTAATCCTAATTTATTTATAGATCTAAAAGTTAAAAGTATTTCTGATGATGTGAATTAACCTGGGTCGCTATCATCATCATAGTTTAATACTAGACTAGAAAGACAAAACAAAGTTGACGCAATAATTAATTCTCCAATAAGCTAGCCCCAGAACTTGTACAGTATAATATTTCGATAGCATCTTTGATTATTTTGGCGCGAAGTCGGCCGGCGTTGTGCCCATCCATTGGCATCTTCGATTATTTTGTCGACGACGGCATGAATTGTCGAGAGCCATCAGTGGGATACTCCTTCTATTCAATTAATTCGGCCCTTCTAGCTTCTATGTATCTAACTTTTGGATACGATTAACGAGCTGTAGTGTTGTGATTCTTCATCATGGTGTTTATCCCTTCCGTCGGTACCGTCCTCCCTGCGAGCAGGTAGACGATGGAGATTGGGGAGCCAAAGCCGTTGAATTCACCGGCATCATACCTACCGTCCTACCCACCATCCTACCAGGAATAGATTATATCTAGTCGCGGCCGGGAGTACGTCGCCACAGTTCCATTGGTGACAGTCACGTCCTCTTCTACCCTCTCGCCCTCAGTCCATGGGTTTATTTTCCGCCCAGCTGGAGCAGAAGGTCATGGCTTCCTCTGCCACCATGTCGGTACTACTGGCGGTGGTGCTACTGCTACTAGAGGTGGCGCGGCCATCGCAGGCGGACACGGCATGCTACTCGCGGCTGTTCAGCTTCGGGGATTCGCTGGCGGACACGGGCAACCACCGTTTCGTCTTCCCCAACGACACCGTGTCTCCCGGGCTCAACCTGCCCTATGGCGAGACCTTCTTCCACCATGCCACCGGCCGCTGCTCGAATGGCCGCCTCATCATCGACTTCATCGGTACGGCACAATCACCCGTCTCGCACGATCCATGGACCAATCAACTTACTATAGCAAGAGTGCTAATTTTGGAATCGATCCATGTGGGTGTGCCACGCAGCGCACGCGCTAGGGCTGCCGTTCGTGACGCCGTACTGGAGCGGGAAGAGTGTGGAGGACTTCGTGCACGGAGCCAACTTCGCCGTGGCCGGCGCAACAGCGCTGAGCCCGGAATTCTACTGGGAGAGGGGCTACGCTGCGGCTGAGGCTGACACGGTGCACCTCGACCAGGAGATGAACTGGTTCCGAGACCTACTCGACCTGCTCTGCCCAGGCGATTTATCGGGTACGCTAACTACTACCTCCGTTAAGCAGGAATTATGTCGGGAGCATGCTCTCTTGATTGATGTTTTCATAGAGCGCTGGCCATGTGCATGAAAGAAATCAAGTAGTACATGGATTTTTTTTGCAGATATTTGAATTTATTTTTTTGCTTGGGCTACCACGCGCGGGACTGGACGAGGACTATATAATTCAACAGTACTTGAGTGTATTTTCTCGATGGAGTAGATTAGGAATTGAATCAGTTTTGCAACCATCGGAGCACATATAATCATAGTTTAGAGTTTGTGTGGTGGACAGCTGCAAAAAATAACGCCCCTAAGGTACTGTAGTATTCAACTCGGAACATTTCAGACAAGGTGAAATGTTCTTCCACTGGACCGGCAAATATTTCTTTCATTGTTCTAGGTAGCCTTGTAATTTATTGTTTGTGAGGAGGACCCCACGGCCAGAACCAGCGGCAAAGTATCTCTTTGACCTTACCGCCCATGTGTTTGCCGGTATTAAAAATGGCAATTGCGACCTAAAGTTTTAGAAACAGGACAGTTCGGATTAAACTTTGGAAAATGATCGTGTTCCCCCGGGCGACGGACCGTTTGCAACCTCCGCCTTCGCTGCGTGCCGCGTGTCCCGCTGGGGCCCACCCTTATCCTCACGCGTCTTTCCTCCTCCACTCTTTCTTCTCCCTGGAAACGATGACGGGCCGCCGCGATTAATGGCGCTGCTGCTGCACGCTCTACTGACTGGCGACGATGCTGGCTGGCGGCCGCCACCAGCATCATGCGCCTCGCCGCCGCGACCCATGGCCGTCCGCCGCCGCGACCCATGGCCATCCGCCGCCGCCACACGTCGGGCTCGACGAATAGGAGAGGCGTCCTGCGCCTCGCCGCCGCGGCCCATGGCCGTCCGCCACCGCCACACGTTAGGCTCGGCGAATAGGAGAGGTGTATTGCGCCTCGTCGCCGCGGCCCATGGCCGTACGCGCTTCTCGCTTCGATGCCATCAAGGGAAGTCGACCTCATCGCGGAGTTCCGGCCGGACCCACTACCTCCGACCCGACGACCACCGATGGGTCGTATGCACCCTCGTCCGCCCCCACGGCCTGCTCCGTCGCTACATCAAGCTCCGCCTCCTCTGCGGCCGCCCTCTTCGCCGACCTCCTCCCCTGCAGCCACTACCGATGGCCGTCGTCGCTGCGCGCCGTGGGCGTAGGTGCTGCCTACTGAGGGCGTCGTTGCTGCCTCCCGTCGGTGGAAGTGCTGCCTGCCGTGGGCACCCTTGCTACCGGCGGTCGACGACGCTGCTGTGTAACCCGTTTTTTGGGATGCTACTAGTGGCTTTCACTAGTGCTACCAGCCGAGGGCGTCGATGCTACAGGCGGTCGCCGTCAATGCTACCAGCGTCGCCTTCATCTCGTGCTCCTCTGCTTCATTGCGAGGTTTGGCCTGCGGCGTTGCTACCTGCGAAGGCCGATTTTGCTATTTAAGGTGTCCGACATTACTACCGGCGGCGGGTGGATTTTTTGCTACCATAGGCATAGGGCGTTGCTACTAGCAGCTTGTGGCGTTGCTGTCCTGGACGAACGAAGTTGCTGCAACCTCGGACGGCGTTGCTGCCGGCTGTAGGCGATGTCTCCGTTGATGTCTTAGAGGATTTGCAACATATGAATAAAAAAATTTGCTACAATTTATTTGCGGTTTTGCTACATCTACATAATATGTTTGCTACGTGGTCTCCGGTGAGGTCTCCGGCAAGCCCAGTCTTTTTTATTTTTTTTCTGAACGAACCGTTTTTTGCTTCAGTCATTTGCTGCCGGGGGTGATTTTTTGCTGCCGGGAGATGTTTTTTTGCTACATGCAAATCTAACCGTCAAAATGGTTGATCCGACGGCTGGGGACCCGGGGGCTGGGGAATCAGATCCCCCGGGGGACGCCCAGCAGTTTCCTTAAACTTTAGTCTAAGAGTCAATTTGGCCGAAACTTCATACCTAATTTGACAATTGCGTTACTTAAATGCAAATAGGTTCATGACCAATAACCTCCATATTAGTCACCATCAACACCTCATCTGATGTTGTATATTCATTTTCGTTGCCAAAATTTTAGCGCAAAACGTAATTGTGCATTCGCACTTAGAGCATCCCCACTGGTGCCTCCTAAACGGTGCCCGGCACACGACTAGGAAAATCCTCATTTGTGGCGCACGGTTTTTGACTGTCTGTGGCGCATATTCCGTGAGCCAGAGAAGACACGCGACATATATTTATTTCTGCGACGCATATCTACATGCGCCATAGAATTTTAAAACTTCTGTGACGCACCAGGCAGGCATGCGCCATAGAATTTTTTTTATTAAAAAAATGGCTGCCAGATCTAGATCTGGGGCCACCGGATTTTCGCCGGATTTTTTTTTTGAAATTTTCCAGAGGTCGCCGGAGGTGGGTGGGTGGGTGGGATGGGGGAAGAGGAGGAGGAGGAGGAGGCCGAGGATGCCGGCCGAAGGTTGTTGGTGGGTGGGTGGAGGAGGAGGCCGGACGGAGGGGGTCGCCGGAGGTGGGGGGGAGGGGGTCGCCAGAGGAGGAGGAGGAGGTGGTGGTGGTGATGGTGGTCGCCGGAGGAGGAGGAGGAGGAGGTGGTGGTGGTGGTGGTGGTGGTGGCGGTGGTGGTCGCCGAAGGAGGAGGAGGTCGCCGGAGGAGGAGGAGGAGAAGGTGGTGGTCGCCGGAGGAGGAGGAGGTCGTCGGGTGTGGGAGGAGGAGGAGGAGGTCGCCGGAGGTGGAGGAGGCCGGGTGTGGAGGAGAAGAAGGGAGGAGAAGGGAGAAGAAGGGAGGAGGAGAAGAAGTGGAGGAGAAGGAGGAGAAATGGAGGAGAAGGAGGAGAAGGGAGAAGAATGGAGGAGGAGGAGAAGTGGAGAAGAGCAGGAGGAGAAGGAGAAAGGCGCCACCAAAATTCAAATTTCAGTCTAAGAATTCTGTGGCGCATGTGCATTTTGTGTGTCACAGAATTTTTTTTCGGATTTTTTATTTTTGCAAGAAAATCTTGACTTTGCCTTAAATTTTTTACTCTTTTAGAATTTACTGATTCTGTAAATTTCAGAATGGCCATAGGTGTTGAATTTATATGTAGCATTTTCTCCTGGTCATTTTGATATATTGTGCGTTTTTTTTCGATTTCTAATGCAACCAGAAATTCAGTTTGAAGATTTTATGACGCAATTTTGCAAAAAAAGTTGAAACTCATGTTTGTTAATTCTCATTAAAACAAGATGACATAATACATGGACACCTCGAAGGATTTTATTTTTTGAAATTTCTATTTATTTCTTTTGTATTTTACGAAGCTAAAAACATGTGATCGCCGGGGGGGGGGGGGGTTGTGGGGTGCGTGGAGAGCAAAAAAAACTGTAGATCTACTTCGAACATTCTGTGCCGCATATGCCTACATGTGCCACAGAAAGATGAACTTTTGTGGCGCATATTAACAGATGCGCCACGGAAATGTGGCCTGATATTGTTAGGTGTGGGCCCTCACACGGAATTATGTGGCGCATATGTCAACGTGCGCCACTGAATTGCCTTCACCATATGTAGTACCGGACCCCACGTGGGCCTCACAAAGTTTCTATGGCGCATCTGGTTACATGCGGCACAAAAAGCAAGAATTATGTGGCGCATCACTGTTTGATGCGCCACAGAAGTTGAATTTTTTTGTGGAGCATATTAACCTATGCACCACAAAAATATTTTTGTGGAGCACTCACTTTTAGGTGCGCCACATAATACATTTCTACCTATAAAGGTTCTCCTAGTAGCGACAACTACACCGGAAGAGCCATTTGGGGAGGGGGGGGGTGGCTGAACTGCCACAATTTGGGGTGAAGGTGCCTGCGCCGGCACCTCCCAAATAGATCCCCTATAATTTTTTGTTTGTGTAATTCAAAAAAATTACACTCTTTATTATAACCAAATAAATTCAGCAGCTT
Source organism: Lolium rigidum (assembly GCF_022539505.1). Classification (NCBI taxonomy): domain Eukaryota; kingdom Viridiplantae; phylum Streptophyta; class Magnoliopsida; order Poales; family Poaceae; genus Lolium; species Lolium rigidum. The sequence continues at coordinate 16,927 of NW_025900513.1, read as the reverse complement.
GCACACTAAATCAAATAGTTCAAGAGATACATCAAGCTGCATTTCGTTTTCTCGCCCAAGTTGGAGATGAACTTGCCCATCACGAATTTATTCATGCATGGCGATGGAAGCTCCAAACTGGCCGGCACCTTGTGATCAACTTTAACAAGAAGAAGGTCATAGCCGCAGCCTCCGGATCAGCGCTCTCACTTTATGTGATCATGTTGTGCATAATCACACAAGCATTCATCACCTCCCACATCTGAGAAGTAGATCATGTTAGAAAAGGGTACCTGACAATAGCAGAATGAGCTTGCAGCATACCAAATGCCCACTCGACGTCCTTCCGGCCCATCTTCTCAGTAAAAGGGGTGGAAACTGTCTTCACAAATGTCGCTCATATATGATAAATTCATCAACTAAGTTATATCCTTTATAGTTCGTGTGGCCATTGATCTCATAGTTGATCGCAGGGACATGACCTTCAGCAAGTCTACCAAAGACTGGTGAAGCTGGAGCACATCGATGTCACTGTGTGCTCCAGCCATGCCAAAAAAATGTGCCAAGTCCACAATTCATAGTCTACCACGGCTTCAAGCATCACACTGCACTCTTCGGTGTGACCTTTGTACATCCCCTACCAAGCGAACAGATAATTCTTCCAATCCCAATGCATACAGTTGATGCTTCCAAGCATACCTGGAAACCCCCTTGCTGCATTGTGAGCTAATATCCGAGTTGTGTCCTCTTCATTGGGTACTCTAAGATAGTTCAGACCAATCACTTCCACCACCGCGCCTCAAAACCTATACACGATCTCGAAGGCCGTGGACTCAACCATGCGTATTTAATCATCCTGAGCATCTACGGGAGATCATCTGCAAGATGCCTCAAAGCAGATGTGCACTTTTGTTCAGAAGTGAAAAAATATAATTCAATGCAATCTTTTTTTTGCAGCGGAGATAGGTATCATACTCTTGCACACGTTGCACAATCTTTTAGAATGTTTCTTTGTTCATCTGAAAGCGGCGCTGAAAGGTTTTGGGGTCATGTGCGACACCGTCCTTGAAATAATCGTCTTCAAACATCTCAGCCCCGTCCATCCGGTGGTTGTATATGTTCTTTATCTTCCCCTTAACTGAACCAGCAACGTGAGGTGGCTGTAGCTTCGCTCGTAGGCGAAGAAGAGAGACGAGGAGGAGGAATTTCTTCCTCTCGGCTGACTGACGCCTCAGCCTCCACTTGCATCAATTGTTCAACCATCATCTCATTGTTTCTATCCATTTCTACACATCACACAACAAAACCGTCAAATATTTGAACCATAGATAATTTTTTCTGCCAAAAATTAGAAAAACACTCACCAAGTCAATGCGCGAAACACCTTGTGTGCGCAGCGACTGTGGGGTGGTGTCAGCCGAATTATTGTGCCGTCAGGCTCAAGAAAATGGACAAAAGGTCATCCTCTCCTTCCGGTGAGGCTAGCCTATGAGCGGCGGCAGATTTGGTGCTCAGAGGTAGTCTTGGGGATGGCCGGTACGTGCGACGCCGCAACATCCACCACTAGCGATAGCCGTCGAAGGAGGGCACGACAGGCGCAGCAAAACTAGCGGCAGAGGCTGCGGTCGGAGAGAGGCGTTTTTGCACAGCCTTGGCGAGAACTATCGTCGTCGATGTGAGTGTGGCGACGCGTGAGATTCACGGGGTCGAGAGAAACCGCGTCTTGCGGGGATGAGTAGTGGGGCGGATTGGGAGGGTTGTCTCACTACCAGGACGGCCCTGCCCGGATTTTTCCGCATGTCACGCATTGCCGGTGCCGCTTATTCGACCCCCACATTACATGAATGGCATGGGGGTACCGTTAGAGTTACGGGACCGCAGTTCACGCCCATAGCTTTTGGGGATGCTAGTGGGAGCAGTTTTTGGGCTAGAACCTTAAAGGTCCCTGGGGGCACGAGTGGAATGCTCTTACCGTTGCTTTGTTTTGGCATAACGAATCATCATGTCAGCTGCTGACCGTCAGAAATCAGACCTGTCATCCTTATATAATATATGGTTTTGTGATATATGGTTCTATGTTTTTTTAATTTGTTTAGATGTTATATTTTGAAATTTCTAAATATAAAATGTTGAGATATTGCAATGATTCAGAACTTTTTTTTAATTTAACAGATTGTGCGGATATAATGAACAAATCTTTGTTCTTAGTTGGAGAAATTGGGGGCAATGACTACAACTACCCTCTCCAATCTTTCATGCCCTATGAGATGATTCAGTCATTCACTCCTAGTATCGTTGACAAAATTTCTTCCACGGTCACTGTGAGTCATTTCCTGGTGTTGCTCTTTCTTCTATTGCCACCATTGTTACTACCTCAAGTCAAAATTTAAGAAATAGTGCATGAGTATACTAATGCAACTGAGTGGAATCTACAGAGTTTGATTGGGCTGGGAGCCAAAACATTAATAGTTCCTGGCAACCTCCCGATTGGGTGCTTACCGGTTTACCTAATGGCATACAAGAGTGACAAGAAAGAAGAATATGAGCCAGAGACAGGTTGCATCCGTTGGCTGAACGAATTCTCACAGTATCACAATAAAATTCTTATGGATGAGTTGGAGAAGTTGCGAAAGCTTCATCCTAATGTGTCAATCATCTATGCCGATTACTATGTAGCTGCTATGAAAATATTTGTTTCCCCTAAGCATTTTGGTGAGTCTAAAGCTTTTAATGGCATGTTCTTAATTATGTTCTATAGGGCAAGAAATATACACTTTACTAACTAAGATATGCTAGTCCAATAAAATTGCCAACCGAGACATAAAATTTTCAAGAGGAACATATAAACTCTTCAAGGAACACAACTTTCTTCCTTGGATTATCCACTATCCCACATTTGCGATATTTTGTTTAGGAATTGAGGATCCGTTGGAGGCTTGCTGCGGAGGAGGAGGTCCTTATGGTGTTTCTTTGAGTGCACGTTGTGGACAAGGAGAATACAAGGTGTGTGATGATCCACAAAATCATGGATCCTGGGACGGCGTGCATCCCACGGAAGCAATATACGAAGCTATTGCCAATGGCCTGCTAAGAGGTTCATATACTAAGCCTCCAATTTCTACCACCACCAATTCATGTGGAAGACATGCTGAGCTTTTGTCTTCTGTTGAATACAAGGTCATCTATGACATGTAATTTGTAACTATATTTTCAGTGCACCTTGCAAATGCAAGGGCATCATCTTTAGTGGGTTCTAAATGTTAAAAAAATATAGTAAAAGCTTCATAGGTATCATGTTATGATAAGAAATAATACTATCATATGACTATCGCAAATGTCATGTTAAATATAATAGCGCATATGTGGGTAGAATCTTTAAGCATCTTAAAATAGTGGGAAAATAATTATGTCAACAGCTAAGACAATAATGTGTTTAGTTTGGAGGTGATATTAAATTAGTATATAGAACTATAGTATTTTTTATGATGTTAGACTAGTACACAACATTAATAACATTAATCAATTTTCTAGATGAACTGAAAGGAAAACATTCATCCATTATCAGGCATGCCAAAAATTACCTTGTTCTTTGTTTCTGCATCACTTGCAGAATATTAAAATCTACTACATTTTATACATTTTAACCAAGTCTCCATGGTGAAAATTGCATCACAACTATAGAAACATCCTCTGCTGATGCCCACAGGGGCTCCACGCAAGTTGTTCAATTCATATAAGATTAAGATAGTGCCACACGAGCTCGTTAGATTTGGATCAGTGTCTATCGTTAGAGATCACATGACTATAACTATTACTTGTAGTATACATATGTTTTTTAGCATGATAAATTTAGCATAAAAATAGATACAAGTATTATGAAAATGAATATCACTAAAAGAACTTCATTGGGCGTATTGCATTTGATAATCCTTTGTAATTTTAACTAAACATACAACAGTAAATATATTTTGGAAGCATACCAAAATGCCTTCCAATAAAAAAAAGGAAAATGATTAGATTCCCCCGGGGGACGCACGTCTCGCAGCCTCCTGCTTGTGCGTGCGACGCGTGTCGCTGGGCCCCACCTAACCGCGTCGTCTTCTACCTTCTATTTTCCCTTTTCACACCTCGATCAAATCCTGATGCCCAACTGCGCCACCGCGCCCCCGTGCCCTCCCTGCCGACCACCGCGCCCTCCCCGCCAACGGCCACCGCGCCCTCCCCGGCCATCGCGCCCTCCCGGCCGACGGCCACCGCGCCATCCCCGACGACGGCACCGCGCCTTCTCGCTGCGTCGAGCTTCTCGCCTCGTCGCCGGCCCGCTTCCCCCGACCTCCTCCTCCAGCGGTCTCCCCGGCCTCGCCACCGGCCGCAGCCCCCGACCTCCTCCTCCTTCAGGCGCCCTGCCCTCGCCACCGGACGCCATGCTCGCCGGCAATCCTGGCGCCGTCGTACTGGAAGCTTCCCATGGAGCGCTCGCGGGGCTCCGTCTTGGCGCTGTCCAGACGCCCCACGCCGAGATCCGCCGTTGCGTCGCCCCGGCCACCCCACGCGGGGACACTTCGCATCGAACTTCTCATCTGCTCCTACATCTCCTCCCCTCTCACCTCTCCCATTCAGCGGAGGTCGCGGGCGGGAGCGGCGCTGGCCGTTGAGGAGCGCAGGGGCACCAAGACAGGGCTCAGGGAGAAAGCTGCAGCTGGCAAATGATGCTGCAGGTTGTGGTCCATGGTGCTAAGAAACCATGGCTGGATTTTTTGCTGTAAGGGGATGATGGTGATGCTACCGGCGGCATCAGGCGATGCTACCAACTGCAGTCGAGGGTGCTACCATGGGCTCCACATGCACCGACGCCGCCCGAGGATGCTCGCCACCGTGAAGGGCGCGAGTTGCTACTTTGGGCCCCAGGATTTGCTACCGGCGGAGGTCGACGTTGCTACCTTAGGTGTTCGGCGTTGCTACCGGGCGGACGAGTGGATTTGCTACCTTAGATAGCTAGCGTTGCTACCGGTGGAGGGTGGATTTGCTACCTTTAGCCATCCGGCGTTGCTACCGGCGGAGGGCGGCTTTTGCTACCGGGAGAGGCCGTCTTTGATACATTAGGTGTAGGGTGTTGCTGTCTTGGGCGGACGTTTTTGCTAAATTAGTATATTTTTATTGATATAACCTTTTAGCCGTTTTGCTACAATTGCACAATATATTTGCTATGACGTCTCCGGCGATGTCTCCGGCGAGTTCTCCGGCGATGTCTCCGGCGAGTTCTCCGGCGATGTCTCCGAAGATATCCTTTTTTGCTACATTAGCATTTTTTTTTGCTACGCGATCTCCGGCGAGGTCTCCGGCGAGCTCAGCCTTTTTATTTGATTTCGTGACTGAACCGTTTTTTGCTACAATGTAGCAAAAGCGGGTTATTTTTTGCTGCCGGGAGGTGTTTTTTTGCTACATTCAGTAAAAGCAGATCTGGCCGTCCAAGATGGCCGATCCGACGGCTGGCGACCCGGGGGCTGGGAAATCAGATCCCCCGGGGGACGCCCAGCAGTTTCCTAAAAAAAAGTATATAAACATCATCCAATTAGTCTATATTATGGTGGATCCTTCTTATTAGTTGAAGTACACCCTTCATTCCAAATTAGTTGATCTAGATTTATCTAGATACACATATCACTACTAGGAAAAAGGCAATCAGTGGCGCACCACATATAGCCTTCAGTGGCGAACTAGTGGTGCGCCACTGCTAACTCCTAGTAGTGGCGCACCCCCTAGTGCGCCACTACTAGCCTGGATACCAGTGGCGCAGTGCATGGTGCGCCATTGACATGTCCAGCAGTGCGCCACTATTACTCCAAAGTGGTGCGCCACTGTTGGTCGCGGCGTGCGCCACCACCGTCTAGACGAGGTGCGCCACTGCTACCGTTTTGCGTGCGCCACTGTTTCAGCGAGGTGGTGCGTCACTGCTGCGTCTGGACGTGCGCCACTGCTGTCTCCAGGACGTGCGCCACTGCTGAGGTTCCTGGTGCGCCACTGCTAGTCTCGGAGGGGATCACAGGGCAGTGCACCACTGGAACCAGCGCAGTGCGCCACTGCTACTTAGTGGACGTGCGCCACTGATGGGCCACTAGTGCGCCACTGCTACGATTTCGATTTTTTTTTATCCTGGCAGGTACTATATAACACAGGATATATAACACATTAGCACATATAAACAGGATATATAACACATATAAACAACAGCACAGCTTATCCATACATAGTTCTTCACATTAGCCCCACATGATTCACAAGATTTCACATTAGAGAAGTTACGAGGTTACAATGCAAGTTACGGGGTTACAAAGTCGCAAATGAGCTAGTGGTTACACAAGATCGATCATCTAAAGTACAATCACATAGAAGAGAGCTAGAGTCAGTACTAGCACCATCCCGATGATAGTGGTCTTCATCCGGTTCCTCCTCCGCTCCCTCCTCTCTCCCGCCAAATAGCGTGCGTATCTATCTTCGGCCTCCGCTCTAGTGGTGTACCCTTTGTAGCTGTTACCGCTAAAACGGTGAACCTGTCTCCGACACTCCTCCCGGCCGTTGTAGACTCCGGGAACCTTGCCCTTGTACACGACATACCACGTCATATCCGCGTACATATGCACAAGCCAAAGAAACATTAGTGCACGCTCATAGATGTTTGCAACGAATAAGAGCAAACTCAAAAATGATCCAAGTAGTATGAACTAAAAGGCATGCCTCATACATTGTTGGTCGGAACAAATATCAACATTCAGGGAAGGGGTTAGTGAAACCAAGTAGGATGCACAAGAGATTGATACTTGTGTCATCGCACCAGGTTCACTAGCCCCTCCCCCGAGTGTACAAGTGACCAACCATTCTAATCATCGGCCAATGCAATTAAGAAGTGCCAACTCAAATAAGAGATAAGTCGCTAGTATGAACTAAATGGAATGCCTCATACATTGTTGGTCGGAACAAATATTAACATTTAGGGAAGGGGTCAGCGAAACCAAGTAGGATGCACAAGAGATTGATACTTGTGTCATCGCACCAGGTTCACTGGCCCCCCAAGTGTATAGGTGACCAAACATTCTAATCATCGGCATTTTGAGATACCAAAGCAAATGGAATGACAAGGGCCTCATACATTGTTGGTCGGAACAAATATTAACATTTAGGGAAGGTGTTAGCGAGACCAAGTAGGATGCACAAGAGATTGATATTTGTGTCATCGCACCAGGCTCACTAACACCTCCCCCAAGTGTAGTGACCACAAAATTTAATCATCGGCAAATGCAATTAAGAAGTGCCAACTCAAATAAGAGACAAAGTAGCTAGTATGAACTAAATGGAATGCCTCATACATTGTTGGTCGAAAAAAATATGAACATCCCTGGATGGCGTTAGTGAGGCCAGGTAGGATGCACAAGAGATTGATATTTGTGCCATCACACCAGACTCACTAGCGACACCCGGAGTGTACAGATTGACCGAACATTCTAATCATCGGCACTAAAATGGAAGAAAGAGCCAAGTGGTATCAACTAAATAGCATATGCCTCATACATTGTTGGTCAAAACAAATATTAACATTCCGTGAAGGAGTCAGCGAGACCAGGTAGGATGCACAAGAGATTGTTAGTTGTGCCATCACACCAGGCTCGCTGATGCCTTCACGGAGTGTACAGGTGACCAACCATTCTAATCATCGGCATTCTGAAAAACCAAAGCAAATGGAATGACGAGGGCCTCATACATTGTTGGTCAAAACAAATTTTAACATTCAGGGATGGAGTAAACGAGGCCAGGTAGGATGCACAAGACATGGATATTTGTGCCATCACACCAGGCTCGCTTGCTCCACCCCCGAGTGTACAAGTGACCAACCATTCTAATCATCGGCATATGCAAACAAAATTAACGACCAAATCAAGTGCGGAAAACGACAGAGCCATATATATAAGTTCACAAACATAGCCGAACTAGTAATTAAATAGACATGCAAGTAAAGTGCTGGATAAAGTTTATTACAACACAAGCTCGTCTTTAGTTCACAACTACATAACTAGGCTCGCACATCAAGACTCGGCTAAAGGGACTTAGGAGCGTGGATAAAACCGCCGCCTTTCTTCAAGCACATCCATGAGCGGTAGTCGTCACCCCGCATTTGGAGCATTGTGTCTATGTCACCGTTCGACGGCCGATAGCCGGCATAGAACTCCCCGCGCTTCTAATGACATCTTGAAAGATGATTTCACAGTAACTCTACTTGGATGCGAAAGAACTCTTGCTTGATGCCGTCGTCGTGGACCCGCGACAATTTGTTGGCCCGGCTTCCGAGATGCTCGGGTAGCGTAAGCTCGCTGTCGGTCCCGTATGAACTTATCCATGTGATAGAGGGCGTAGTAGGCATCCTTGTTACTAGAAGGCGGCTTCTTGACGCAGGGAAACTTTGTTTGGTGCTTGAACACATGCTTCCCGTACCTAACATTTGGCCTCTCGCATGTGGCCTTTCGCTTTGACGTAGCCATTGAGAGCATCATCAAGTACGGCCTTGACATTCGTGTAGTCCGTGGTTGACTTACCGTCCGCATCGAGGTATGTGGCCACGGAATGTTTCGGGGTTATGGAGATGAGTGTGCAGGTTTTGTCTCTGCGTAGAACACATAATGTTTAAGAACATGACGATTGAAATCTAAAAAAATCACGAGTTAAGACCGGTACGGTGAGGGGTGACTTACTCGGGAAATACAGGCAGGAGGAGGTTACACTTCTTCTGGTTTGCTAGAAAGAAGTCTTTGAGGTATCCACTCGCGACTGCCCGGTCTCCGGCGGTGGCCAAGTGGACGGCACGCATGTAGAAGGGGTCGGCTATCGCGATGTCCGGGATGTTGTGTCTAATGATCCGCATCGCCTTGCTGAGCGAGTATAGGCGAATGAAGGTGTAGTGCAGCGGATAACCGTTCAGCATGGCGAAGATGTCATCATACCGCAGGAAGATCTTCTCCGCGAAGCCACTATCGACAAAGCCATGGCCCGAGGGCACCTTGGCAACATACACTCGGGTATCCATGATCTTTCTCCCCGATACGCCGCTCCTCCATAAACTGAATACCGTCAACCAGAGATCGCATAGGACCGGGTGCACCATCGTACAATCTTTGAATTAGCATCCGCTCACCCGACACATGCACCCTCGACTCGATATTCTTGGGCACTGGTGGCCCATCCTGAGCACGGATAGGTGCCGGCTGGCCGGCGGACTTGTCGTCCTTCTTCTTTCTTTTCCGTCTCTTCGGCTTCGTATTTACTGGGACTGCATTCTCCTCTTCGCAAGCCTTCTTCAATGTGTTAGGACTGATAATACTTCTCACCTCGGCTATCGGCTGAGTCTCGGTGAAGTCGGCAGCTAGAGGCGTCTCCTGAGAACAGAATAGGCGCCGCTTGTTGCAATAGGTTTTCCCCTCGGCGGCAGCTTGAGAGGGTTGGCTACTGAGATCGTAGTTCGCCCCAAAATCGAAGTGGCACTCCAGGTTGGCGAACGTATCGTCCTCGTCCGGACCATCGTTCGGGTCCGGTGCCATATGCATGTCCTCGTCGGCTGATGGCGGCACCGTTGGGGTGGTCTTGCCATGGCTTGGCGCCGGCACGGCTTGGGGTGCTGTCCGTGGGGTGGTGTCGCTCGCCCCCAAACGAATCTGGCTCTTTGGCCAAACCATGGACCAATTGAAGCATTGGTGGAGGGTAAGGACCTCATCTTCGTCGGCGCCATGGGGTTGAAAGGGAGGTACCACGTCGTCGTAGCCACTAAGCACCCGAACCAGTTGAATCCTATACACGTCGGGTGCCATGGGTACACCGTGTAACTGGCGGTTGCTCGGTTGAACGATTTTGGCCTTGGCAACATCGATCAACTCGCCGTTCACAAAATGCAGGAGAGTGCATGGGACGTCGGCGGCGGCACCCTGCGGAAAACATGTAGGGCGTTAGGGATGGCTAGCGTAGTCAAAGGCAAGGATATGGAAGTCATCGGAGACGAGGGTTGGTTACCAAGATGGCGTCCAGCTCGGCTAAGGTCGAGGCACCGCCGGCGGCGGGCGTGCCACTGATGGAGTGGCCGCTTGTTGGCGCGGTGCCGGGCGGCGTATTATCCGCAGCGACGGGTGCATTGAGCTGAAGTAATGGCGCCGCGGGAGACACCAAGGTTGGCGCCGCGGGAGCCACCAAGGTTGGCGCCGCCGGAGCCACCAAGGTTGGCGCTGCGGGAGCCACCAATGTTGGCGCCGCCGGAGACACCATTGTTGCCGCCTGCGGACTCACCGATGGCTCCACGTTGTGGGAGTTGCTGCCCGTGGAACCGGGAACCGGGGAGGCCCCTTTTTCCTCCCCTATACCACGCGTCCGTACCGGCAACCAAGGTAGGGATGATGGAGCTAAGCGTCGTGCCCACTTGGTCCTCCACTTGCCGTCGTTGCGTCCTCTGTTGGGTCTCCACGATATGTTGCACTTGTTGCCGCACTTGCTCCCGGACCAATGTCGGGATCTGCGCAACTTGTGCCTTGAGATGTGCGACCTCCTTCTCATCGATGGTGGCCTTTTTCTCCTTTTTCCCCGACTTATAGTATTCTGATCATTTCATAGAGCATCCTTCGCCGACCACACGACCAGCCGACGTCGGCTTACTCAATAGATCCCTCTTCTTGTGGGCATTCAACGCCCTATTTAAAGGGTTGTCCCAAGGGGCACACTGCGAGGAGCTCGTGGACCCCGCGCCGCTACTAGTGTCGTCGTGGTGAACGAGCAGATGCCATAGGATGGCTTAAGTTGGGGCCGAATGGACGTATGAGGATTCGGGGGAGGGTTTGCGATTAGATGGGAAGAACTTCCGGATGCTTTCCTCAAGAGCACAACCAAAGTTCGGTACACAAGAAGAGAGACAAGAGGAAGAACTCTTTACTAGATCGCTAGCTTCATTGATCTCAACATGGTTACAAGTTCTTGTTCACTGATCTCTCTCTGTGGTCTCGCGCCTGTAAGAGGCAGTACCCCTTCTCCTTATATAGGGGAGAGGGTGGCTTACACTGGAAGAAACCCTAATGGCATCTTTGACTAGACAAACTACTTTACAAAGCTACTTTAATCGTAGATGACACCGGAGTCCTCTTTAATCAGGGGCGCTGACGTCCTCCGGCTTCTTTGACCGTCATCCTTCTCTTTATCGTCAGCCCTTCGTCTAAAGTTACTTTGCTTAGCTCATCTTTGTCCTCTAGCTCTGGAGAGAATCTTTGACCAGTCCTGCCGACAGGCTCTCCTTTCCGGTATCTTCTTTACCGGTTCCGGCATACCCCCTTGGGGATACCGGCTTAGCTTTGCTTTCCCAAATTCCTACCAGGCTTCCGGTAAGAACATTAAACCGGTATCTCGATGGCTCAAACCATCCGGTTTGGCATGCCTTTGGCATACCGGGGGTCATCCCCCCAACATTAGTCCCCGAAGCTGGTATAGTCTGGCGGATTCTATCCAACAGACCATGCCAGGTTCTTACGTCTTTGGATACCGGTTTAATTACTCATGTCTTGAGCTTAGTTCCGGCACCTTTACCCTTGTTCTTTCTCTTCTCTTTGCAAGGCTCGTTCCGGCATCTCTCTTTTCCGGTATCATGTGTCTTTACTCCTTCCTCGGCGAAGTCGAGAATATCTCGGGCCCCGCGCCCGACGAGACATGCGCACCGTGGACCGTCGCGCCGGTGTCGGCTGTCATATCGCTTCGACTCCCGCGCGCTCATTTAATGCATCGCAGCGGATCCCACTACCTCTTCGGGATCCCGTGTGCGCCTCCGTGTGGCTCCCCATTTTCTCGCGTGTATTCCCTCGCCACGTGGCGGCCCAAGGCGCGAACCGTCGCGGGCCGCGAGGCGAACCGCCGCGGCCCAGCGGTTTCCTGCCCACCTTCTCTCTCTTTTATAAACACAACCGCCCCTTCTTCTTCATCTTCTTCGCATTCTCCTCCTTCGCGCACAGAGCTCAACGCCTTTGCGCCTCCGCCGCTCTCCGTCCGCCGTCACTCGTTCAAGCTCCGGCGCCCGGCGAACTCACGCCGTGCCTCCGCCGGACTTCGCTGTGCGGAGATCTTCGGCAGCAACTTCATTGCTCCCGCCGCATTTGTGCTTCTTCGCGAGCTTCTCCGCCTCGTTGTCGACGGTGCTCCCCGGCGACCGCAGGTCCGCTCCGTCGCCAGCAAACACTTCCCTCAGCGACTCCGCCGCTTAAGGTTGGTACCAATCTCGTTTCACTCGTCCTCTGCTTGCTTTCCAGGTCTTGGGTCTTTAGTGTTCTTATTTCCTCTTTTTCTTTGGTTTTCTTCTTACTCGTAGATCTTCACGCGGGGTCCAAGTCTGGGATTCTTGTTTTTTCGCATCCCCTTGCAATGTCTGACGAGGAATCCTCCTCTGCATCTTCTTCTTCCCTTTCTCTCAAGCGCCGTAGACCATCTCCCGGTGAATCCACGGCTTCAGATCCGATGGAGACCGATTCTGGCAATCAGCAGGAATCCGGTAGCCATCAAGAGTCCGGTGGTCACCTAGAATCCGGTAGCTTTAGCCAAGCTTCCGGTAGCCCAACCTCTAGCAGCTCCAGCCAATCTTCCGGCGAGGAGCCTTCCCCAATCACCCGCGGAGCCTGGATGGGTTCCAGTGTTACCGAATTCGAGATCGATTGGTTATACCGGTCTCGACGGATTCCGGAAGGAGTTTCTTGCCGGATTCCGGACGGCGAAATCGAACCGGACCCCGAGCCCGATGAATATGTTGTCTTTCTTGCTCACGTTGAGCGTGGCTTCGGCCTTCCAGCCTCCCCTTTCTTTCGTGAGTTCCTAGATTTCTACAAACTCCAACCTCACCACCTTCCTGGCAATGCCATCTTCTACCTCTCTTGCTACGCCACCTTTATGGAGGCCTATATCGGCATTCGTCCCACTCGTGAGACGTTTGCCCGCTTCTTTGCTCTTCGGATCAATTCCGTTCAGGGCAAGGATATTCCTACGCCCAAACCCCCCGTTCAGTGCGGGTCTTGCATTATCGGCTCCCGTCAAGGGAGCCCCTTTTTTAAGTTTTCCGGCCTCGAATCTTGCCGGTTGTGGCAAGGGACTTTCTTCTACGTGAAGAACACCGGCCGCGCCGATCTCATCGATCTTCCTCCCTTCGAAGCGGGGCCTCCCAGCAGGACCAACTGGAGCTACAACCCGAAGTCTGATCACGCTGAAACCAGCCGGGTGGTACGCTTCTTGACCTCTTTGAAGAAGGAGACCAAGATCTGCTCGGACGATATCATCCGCACTTTTATTTCGCGCCGGGTGCTTCCTCTAAAGCGCCGCGCACATAGGATGAGCGAGATGTATGGCCCGTGCGATCCTACCAAGATCACAGGCCGTCCTCTTAGCAAAAGGGATGTTGTTCGCAAGGCTAAGCGGATTTGCCAAACTCGCTATGCCATCCGATTGGGAATGGGGCCTCCTTCCCTCAGCGACCGATAACCCTCCGACCCAAGAAGTAAGGGATTATGCGACCGGGGTTGTTTTTGGCCGGTAGCTTTCTCGCTCTTGCTAATCTTACTTTTTTCTTGTTTCAGGCCAAGGACCGCTTCCCCCTTATCGAAGCAGAGCGGCGTGGACCTTGCCAGCCTCGCGCCCTTGACTCCTTTGACCCGGATCCCTACATTTTCTGGAAGGATTTGAAGATGGGCAAGACTCCGGCAGCGCACCTTGGTCGGTCTCCGCCGAAGCCAACCGGGTCCGCTGACGACTTGACCACGCTTGAGGTATTTTCTTTTCCGGTTTCCTTTACCTTCCGTTATCGCTTTCCTGTGAATTGCTTCTTATCCAAACTTAATTCATAGATCCATGAGCGCGTGCCGCCCCTGCGCGCCGAGGCCGGCTCCGAGTTTGTGGACAAGCTCATGGCCCAGGGCCAAAAGAACAAGCAGCCGGCATCTGACGCCGGCGCCAGCCAGGCCCGTCCCTCCAAGCGCTTCCGGACCGAGCCCCTGGGGGAGAAGCAGGTGGGCATGCGTCGCTACGGGCACAAAGCGATGCCAACCTCTTCCGGGTAAGTTACTCATTTTCCGGCTTGCTTCTTTTTCGCCAAGTTCTTTTTCCGGTTTCTCTTTTCCAACCGTTTTTCTTTCTTTTTCTCAGTCCTACGCTCAAGCTTGGCCCAAGGCCATCGGGCTCTGAGGGATCCGCAAGGACCTCAACCCCTCCTCCTCGCTCAAGCCCGGCACCATCTGGTGCCGGCAACATCTCCTCGCCTCCCTTTCGGGGGCACAACAAATTCGGGGCGTGCGGCCCCTTCATCATCGGATCACCGCACGGAGGAGGATCCTTCCTTCCCTCCGAACACCAGGACACCGGCGCCAGCAACATCGGCGCCGGAGAAGAAGAAGCTGCCGGGCGGGCGGAGCCTCCTGCTCCTCCCGTCCTTGAAAAGACAACTTCCGCGCCGGAATCTTCCGCGCCGGAAGGCTCCAACACGGGTGACGCTCCTAGCGCTCCCCCTTCTCCACGCACCCTCCTGATGCCGCCACCAGGTGCTCCTCGCGCCAAGCCCCTCGGGGCCGCTTCTACCGCGCCGCCGCCCAAGACCTCCAAGCTTATCAAGGGGAAGGCGACGGCCTCCAGCGCCCCTTCTGCCGGCCAGCAGCCTCTGGTGCTGCACGTCTCCAAGGCCGCCAGAGATACCGCCACGAAGGCCACCGGTCTTCTTGGCCGCATCACCGAGTTCCAGCGCCAAGGTCGGGACCTGGGGCATCTCCTGCCCTACGCCCAGAAGTGGAACGCCGCGGACATAACCCCGGCGACCCGCGGCTTGGGCAAGGACCGGCTGCCGGCTCCTGATCCGGCTGGGGACCGGTCGTCTGAGGAGCACTTCATGCGGCTCCGCAACGCCGTGAAAGAGCTTGACAGTGCGTGGTATGATGCCACGAACAACTTGATGGTACGCTTTTCTAACTTTCCTTAATTGCTACCGGTTTCTTCGTTTCCGGCTTTGTTTTATCTTTTCTTTAGTTTCATGCCGGTTTCTCTCTTGTCTATCTTCCCAGTCCCCGAGTTTTGTGGTGAGAGCGCAGCTTTTAGTGCAAAACTTAACTTAAAAATTTAGCGTTAAACCGGCACTGCCAGTCCCCGAGTTTCGGGTTAAATACCTTCTTCTTAGCACATAATTTACCTTAGAAGCGCGCAAAACCGGCACTCGCTAGTCCCCGAGTTTCGGGTTAAGAACCTTGTTCTTAGCGCAAAACTTATCTTAGAAACGCGCAAAACCGGCACTGCCAACCCCCGAGTTTCGGGTTAAGAACTTTGTTCTTAGCGCAAAACTTAGCTTAAAAACTTAGCGCAAAACCGGCACTGCCAGTCCCCGAGTTTCGGGTTAAGAACCTTGTTCTTAGCGCAAAACTTAACTTAAAATCTTCTTTTTCTTGAACAGCTCACGGCTGACGCTCGGAAGGCCCTCTTCGAGGAGCTTCTATGGGAGCATCGGGAGCTCGCTGAGGCACACGATAAGTGCCAAGGTAAATTTTTGTTCTGCCGGCATCTTTCTTACCGGAAACCTTTCCCTCCTAACATTCTCAATTTCTGCTTAACAGTGGTCCCGGAAGCTTCCATTGACGCTCTCAAGGAGCAGCTCGCCACCGCCCAACGTATAGCTTTTCTCCTTTCTCCTGTTAACTTGATTTTCTTCTCATGTTTATTAGCATCATCTTGTTAACATCTTTTGTTCCGGGTTGCAGTGGAGAAGGACCAGCTCATCCGGCAGCATAAGGAGGAGCTGGACGCCCTCAAGACCAGCCACCGGGAACTCAAGACCCAGCTCATCCAACTGGGACTTGACCATGCCAAGGCCCTCGAGGCCGCTGAAGCTGATGCAGCGGCCAAGATGGAGGAGGCCCTGGAGGATGCCGGCAACGCCAATGTGGTGCTGCTGGCTGAGCTGGAGGAGACGGCCAAGGCCCGGAAGAGTGCTGAGGAGAAAGCCGCGCGGCTGGAGGAGGAGCAGAAGGTGTGCAACCAGCTGATCCTGCAGACCGACGCGCTTGCCTATCGTGAGTCCCGTGCCTTCACGTACTTTGACTATTGCCTACGAGGCTTTTTTCCTCCGTTCCCATTTTCTTTTCGCTATCTTTCCTTCCGGTTTCCGGACTCTTTTTCCTCCGGTCCCTTTTTATGCCGGATTCTTTTCCTTAGCCTTTTTCTTTCTTTGCACAGGCCTGTTCCCGGACTCCCAGAAGTATGCTGTCAAGAAGGTTGACGCGCGCCGCAAGGACCAAGGCCAAGCGGATCTTGTCGTGGCATGGACGCCCAATGACCATCTGGTCGCGCTCAACGCGCGGGTGTCTCACATGCGCGCCATTGATCGCAATTTATCGGACATCCCTGATGTAGCTACCCAGCTCTTCAGGACCTTATGGCCTGGCGAGGAGGTGCCGGACACCTTCTCCCTCATCAGCGATCGTCTTAAAGGCGCCGGTAGGAGGATCCGCGAGTGGCAGTGCTCTGCTGCCCGTGCTGGCGCGGACTCCGCCCTCCGCGTTGCCTGCTCCTGGTACCCGGAGCTCGATCTGGACGCCCTCACCGGCGTGCGTGAAGACGCAGAAACCGATCTGGACCCGATCCTCTCCGCTAAGCGGCAGGATCGCGCGTACCGCATTGCGGAGTATGCCGACATGCGCACCTTCATCCCTCCCCCTCCTGACGTCAAGGACTATCTCGACGATGAGGAGGATGAAGCCGAAGAAGAGCTCTTGGACGACGCTGATGCCGGCGATGCTCCTCCGGAAGCCCCCGCTGTGTGATGATTCTCTGTGATATGTGTGCCTGCTGTGTCTGTTGGTCCTGTTTACTCTAAAACAATGTTTGTTAAATTCTGCCCCGGAATGCCGGGGTCTATGATAATCTG